>NW_026611104.1:0-241700 GCF_029633865.1 Lampris incognitus
TGTTCCCATGGCGAGAGACTCGTTTTCTGTGAGAAAATGCATTAAAAGGAGGGATTTCATCAGAAACACTATAAATACATATTGTACTTGTCTGAAAACGCACAGAACCTTGAAATAGAAGGTTTCTCACCAAAAAACACATTGGTGAAACCCCTATCTTAAGGCTCTGAGTGTTTGCACACATGTACAAAAGGCATGGTTAAACAATAACGTTTTTAGTGAAATCATGTTTCTCTCGAGGAGAAAACGCGTTTAAAGCCATAAAAAGATCTCACTGTGTTTTGGCATTGACAAAGCTACCAACAACCTAAAAAATGATCAGAACTGGAGAAATTACACATTTGACATTGGGTGAAATCATGTAACTCTTAAGGACGTGTTGCAGACTTGTTGAATAGATTCATTTTTCTTGTTTTGTTTGTTTTTGATGAAATGGTGCTTTTCTCGTCGAGAAAAGGCGTTTAACGCGATAAAAAGGTTTAGTGCGTTATGAATACGGGCTAGCTTACCAAAAGTAAAAATGTGAACTAAATAAGGCCGGGAGTCGTTTTTATTGTTTAAAACACGATTTCTCGACCAGAATATGCTTTTTCAAAAAAGTCATGTTCCCATGGCGAGAGACTCGTTTTCTGTGAGAAAATGCATTAAAAGGAGGGATTTCATCAGAAACACTATAAATACATATTGTACTTGTCTGAAAACGCACAGAACCTTGAAATAGAAGGTTTCTCACCAAAAAACACATTGGTGAAACCCCTATCTTAAGGCTCTGAGGTGTTTGCACACATGTACAACAGGCATGTTTAAACTATAACGTTTTTAGTGAAATCATGTTTCTCTCGAGGAGAAAACGCGTTTAAAGCCATAAAAAGATCTCACTGTGTTTTGGCATTGACCAAGCTACCAACAACCTAAAAAATGATCAGAACTGGAGAAATTACACATTGACATTGGGTGAAATCATGTAACTCTTAAGGACGTGTTGCAGACTTGTTGAATAGATTAATTTTTCTTGTTTTGTTTGTTTTTGATGAAATTGTGCTTTTCTCGTCGAGAAAAGGCGTTTAACGCGATAAAAAGGTTTAGTGCGTTATGAATACGGGCTAGCTTACCAAAAGTACAAATGTGAACTAAATAAGACCGGGAGTCGTTTTTATTGCTTGATACACGATTTCTCGACCAGAATATGCTTTTTCAAAAAAGCCATGTTCCCATGGCGAGAGACTCGTTTTCTGTGAGAAAATGCATTAAAAGGAGGGATTTCATTAGAAACACTGTAAATACATATTGTACTTGTCTGAAAACGCACAGAACCTTGAAATAGAAGGTTTCTCACCAAAAAACACATTGGTGAAACCCCTATCTTAAGGCTCTGAGAGTTTGCACACATGTACAACAGGCTGGTTTGAACTATAACGTTTTTAGTGAAATCGTGTTTCTCTCGAGGAGAAAATGCGTTTAAAGCCATAAAAAGATCTCACTGTGTTTTGGCATTGACCAAGCTACCAACAACCTAAACAATGATCAGAACTGGAGAAATTACACATTGACATTGGGTGAAATCATGTAACTCTTAAGGACGTGTTGCAGACTTGTTGAATAGATTAATTTTTCTTGTTTTGTTTGTTTTTGATGAAATTGTGCTTTTCTCGTCGAGAAAAGGCGTTTAACGCGATAAAATGGTTTAGTGCGTTATGAATACGGGCTAGCTTACCAAAAGTACAAATGTGAACTAAATAAGACCGGGAGTCGTTTTTATTGCTTAAAAAACGATATCTCGACCAGAATATGCTTTTTCAAAAAAGCCATGTTCCCATGGCGAGAGACTCGTTTTCTGAGAAAATGCATTAGAAGGAGGGATTTCATTAGAAACACTGTAAATACATATTGTACTTGTCTGAAAACGCACAGAACCTTGAAATAGAAGGTTTCTCACCAAAAAACACATTGGTGAAACCCCTATCTTAAGGCTCTGAGGTGTTTGCACATATGTACAACAGGCATGTTTAAACTATAACGTTTTTAGTGAAATCATGTTTCTCTCGAGGAGAAAACGCGTTTAAAGCCATAAAAAGATTTCACTCTGTTTTGGCATTGACCAAGCTACCAACAACCTAAAAAATGATCAGAACTGGAGAAATTACACATTGACATTGGGTGAAATCATGTAACTCTTAAGGACGTGTTGCAGACTTGTTGAATAGATTCATTTTTCTTGTTTTGTTTGTTTTTGATGAAATTGTGCTTTTCTCGTCAAGAAAAGGCGTTTAACGCGATAAAAAGGTTTAGTGCGTTATGAATACGGGCTAGCTTACCAAAAGTACAAATGTGAACTAAATAAGACCGGGAGTCGTTTTTATTGCTTAAAACACGATTTCTCGACCAGAATATGCTTTTTCAAAAAAGCCATGTTCCCATGGCGAGAGACTCGTTTTCTGTGAGAAAATGCATTAAAAGGAGGGATTTCATTAGAAACACTGTAAATACATATTGTACTTGTCTGAAAACGCACAGAACCTTGAAATAGAAGGTTTCTCACCAAAAAACACATTGGTGAAACCCCTATCTTAAGGCTCTGAGGTGTTTGCACACATGTACAACAGGCATGTTTAAACTATAACGTTTTTAGTGAGATCATGTTTCTCTCGAGGAGAAAACGCGTTTAAAGCCATAAAAAGATTTCACTCTGTTTTGGCATTGACCAAGCTACCAACAACCTAAAAAATGATCAGAACTGGAGAAATTACACATTGACATTGGGTGAAATCATGTAACTCTTAAGGACGTGTTGCAGACTTGTTGAATAGATTCATTTTTCTTGTTTTGTTTGTTTTTGATGAAATTGTGCTTTTCTCGTCGAGAAAACGCGTTTAAAGCCATAAAAAGATTTCACCGTGTTTTGGCATTGACCAAGCTACCAACAACCTAAAAAATGATCAGAACTGGAGAAATTACACATTGACATTGGGTGAAATCATGTAACTCTTAAGGACGTGTTGCAGACTTGTTGAATAGATTCATTTTTCTTGTTTTGTTTGTTTTTGATGAAATTGTGCTTTTCTCATCGAGAAAAGGCGTTTAACGCGATAAAAAGGTTTAGTGCGTTATGAATACGGGCTAGCTTACCAAAAGTAAAAATGTGAACTAAATAAGGCCGGGAGTCGTTTTTATTGTTTAAAACACGATTTCTCGACCAGAATATGCTTTTTCAAAAAAGCCATGTTCCCATGGCGAGAGACTCGTTTTCTGTGAGAAAATGCATTAAAAGGAGGGATTTCATCAGAAACACTATAAATACATATTTTACTTGTCTGAAAACGCACAGAACCTTGAAATAGAAGGTTTCTCACCAAAAAACACATTGGTGAAACCCCTATCTTAAGGCTCTGAGGTGTTTGCATACATGTACAACAGGCATGTTTAAACTATAACGTTTTTAGTGAAATCATGTTTCTCTCGAGGAGAAAACGCGTTTAAAGCCATAAAAAGATCTCACTGTGTTTTGGCATTGACCAAGCTACCAACAACCTAAAAAATGATCAGAACTGGAGAAATTACACATTGACATTGGGTGAAATCATGTAACTCTTAAGGACGTGTTGCAGACTTGTTGAATAGATTCATTTTTCTTGTTTTGTTTGTTTTTGATGAAATTGTGCTTTTCTCGTCGAGAAAAGGCGTTTAACGCGATAAAAAGGTTTAGTACGTTATGAATACGGGCTAGCTTACCAAAAGTACAAATGTGAACTAAATAAGACCGGGAGTCGTTTTTATTGCTTAAAACACGATTTCTCGACCAGAATATGTTTTTTCAAAAAAGCCATGTTCCCATGGCTTGAGACACGTTTTCTGTGAGAAAATGCATTAGAAGGAGGGATTTCATTAGATACACTGTAAATACATATTGTACTTGTCTGAAAACGCACAGAACCTTGAAATAGAAGGTTTCTCACCAAAAAACACATTGGTGAAACCCCTATCTTAAGTCTCTGAGGTGTTTGCACACATGTACAACAGGCATGTTTAAACTATAACGTTTTTAGTGAAATCATGTTTCTCTCGAGGAGAAAACGCGTTTAAAGCCATAAAAAGATTTCACTCTGTTTTGGCATTGACCAAGCTACCAACAACCTAAAAAATGATCAGAACTGGAGAAATTACACATTGACATTGGGTGAAATCATGTAACTCTTAAGGACGTGTTGCAGACTTGTTGAATAGATTCATTTTTCTTGTTTTGTTTGTTTTTGATGAAATTGTGCTTTTCTCGTCAAGAAAAGGCGTTTAACGCGATAAAAAGGTTTAGTGCGTTATGAATACGGGCTAGCTTACCAAAAGTACAAATGTGAACTAAATAAGACCGGGAGTCGTTTTTATTGCTTAAAACACGATTTCTCGACCAGAATATGCTTTTTCAAAAAAGCCATGTTCCCATGGCGAGAGACTCGTTTTCTGTGAGAAAATGCATTAAAAGGAGGGATTTCATTAGAAACACTGTAAATACATATTGTACTTGTCTGAAAACGCACAGAACCTTGAAATAGAAGGTTTCTCACCAAAAAACACATTGGTGAAACCCCTATCTTAAGGCTCTGAGTGTTTGCACACATGTACAACAGGCATGTTTAAACTATAACGTTTTTAGTGAGATCATGTTTCTCTCGAGGAGAAAACGCGTTTAAAGCCATAAAAAGATTTCACTCTGTTTTGGCATTGACCAAGCTACCAACAACCTAAAAAATGATCAGAACTGGAGAAATTACACATTGACATTGGGTGAAATCATGTAACTCTTAAGGACGTGTTGCAGACTTGTTGAATAGATTCATTTTTCTTGTTTTGTTTGTTTTTGATGAAATTGTGCTTTTCTCGTCGAGAAAACGCGTTTAAAGCCATAAAAAGATTTCACCGTGTTTTGGCATTGACCAAGCTACCAACAACCTAAAAAATGATCAGAACTGGAGAAATTACACATTGACATTGGGTGAAATCATGTAACTCTTAAGGACGTGTTGTAGACTTGTTGAATAGATTCATTTTTCTTGTTTTGTTTGTTTTTGATGAAATTGTGCTTTTCTCGTCGAGAAAAGGCGTTTAACGCGATAAAAAGGTTTAGTGCGTTATGAATACGGGCTAGCTTACCAAAAGTAAAAATGTGAACTAAATAAGGCCGGGAGTCGTTTTTATTGTTTAAAACACGATTTCTCGACCAGAATATGCTTTTTCAAAAAAGCCATGTTCCCATGGCGAGAGACTCGTTTTCTGTGAGAAAATGCATTAAAAGGAGGGATTTCATCAGAAACACTATAAATACATATTGTACTTGTCTGAAAACGCACAGAACCTTGAAATAGAAGGTTTCTCACCAAAAAACACATTGGTGAAACCCCTATCTTAAGGCTCTGAGGTGTTTGCACACATGTACAACAGGCATGTTTAAACTATAACGTTTTTAGTGAAATCATGTTTCTCTCGAGGAGAAAACGCGTTTAAAGCCATAAAAAGATCTCACTGTGTTTTGGCATTGACCAAGCTACCAACAACCTAAAAAATGATCAGAACTGGAGAAATTACACATTGACATTGGGTGAAATCATGTAACTCTTAAGGACGTGTTGCAGACTTGTTGAATAGATTCATTTTTCTTGTTTTGTTTGTTTTTGATGAAATTGTGCTTTTCTCGTCGAGAAAAGGCGTTTAACGCGATAAAAAGGTTTAGTGCGTTATGAATACGGGCTAGCTTACCAAAAGTAAAAATGTGAACTAAATAAGGCCGGGAGTCGTTTTTATTGTTTAAAACACGATTTCTCGACCAGAATATGCTTTTTCAAAAAAGCCATGTTCCCATGGCGAGAGACTCGTTTTCTGTGAGAAAATGCATTAAAAGGAGGGATTTCATCAGAAACACTATAAATACATATTGTACTTGTCTGAAAACGCACAGAACCTTGAAATAGAAGGTTTCTCACCAAAAACACATTGGTGAAACCCCTATCTTAAGGCTCTGAGGTGTTTGCACACATGTACAACAGGCATGTTTAAACTATAACGTTTTTAGTGAAATCATGTTTCTCTCGAGGAGAAAACGCGTTTAAAGCCATAAAAAGATCTCACTGTGTTTTGGCATTGACCAAGCTACCAACAACCTAAAAAATGATCAGAACTGGAGAAATTACACATTGACATTGGGTGAAATCATGTAACTCTTAAGGACGTGTTGCAGACTTGTTGAATAGATTAATTTTTCTTGTTTTGTTTGTTTTTGATGAAATTGTGCTTTTCTCGTCGAGAAAAGGCGTTTAACGCGATAAAATGGTTTAGTGCGTTATGAATACGGGCTAGCTTACCAAAAGTACAAATGTGAACTAAATAAGACCGGGAGTCGTTTTTATTGCTTAAAAAACGATATCTCGACCAGAATATGCTTTTTCAAAAAAGCCATGTTCCCATGGCGAGAGACTCGTTTTCTGAGAAAATGCATTAGAAGGAGGGATATTTCATTAGAAACACTGTAAATACATATTGTACTTGTCTGAAAACGCACAGAACCTTGAAATAGAAGGTTTCTCACCAAAAAACACATTGGTGAAACCCCTATCTTAAGGCTCTGAGGTGTTTGCACACATGTACAACAGGCATGTTTAAACTATAACGTTTTTAGTGAGATCATGTTTCTCTCGAGGAGAAAACGCGTTTAAAGCCATAAAAAGATTTCACTCTGTTTTGGCATTGACCAAGCTACCAACAACCTAAAAAATGATCAGAACTGGAGAAATTACACATTGACATTGGGTGAAATCATGTAACTCTTAAGGACGTGTTGCAGACTTGTTGAATAGATTCATTTTTCTTGTTTTGTTTGTTTTTGATGAAATTGTGCTTTTCTCGTCAAGAAAAGGCGTTTAACGCGATAAAAAGGTTTAGTGCGTTATGAATACGGGCTAGCTTACCAAAAGTACAAATGTGAACTAAATAAGACCGGGAGTCGTTTTTATTGCTTAAAACACGATTTCTCGACCAGAATATGCTTTTTCAAAAAAGCCATGTTCCCATGGCGAGAGACTCGTTTTCTGTGAGAAAATGCATTAAAAGGAGGGATTTCATTAGAAACACTGTAAATACATATTGTACTTGTCTGAAAACGCACAGAACCTTGAAATAGAAGGTTTCTCACCAAAAAACACATTGGTGAAACCCCTATCTTATGGCTCTGAGGTATTTGCACACATGTACAACAGGCATGTTTAAACTATAACGTTTTTAGTGAAATCATGTTTCTCTCGAGGAGAAAACGCGTTTAAAGCCATAAAAAGATTTCACTCTGTTTTGGCATTGACCAAGCTACCAACAACCTAAAAAATGATCAGAACTGGAGAAATTACACATTGACATTGGGTGAAATCATGTAACTCTTAAGGACGTGTTGCAGACTTGTTGAATAGATTCATTTTTCTTGTTTTGTTTGTTTTTGATGAAATTGTGCTTTTCTCGTCGAGAAAACGCGTTTAAAGCCATAAAAAGATTTCACTGTGTTTTGGCATTGACCAAGCTACCAACAACCTAAAAAATGATCAGAACTGGAGAAATTACACATTGACATTGGGTGAAATCATGTAACTCTTAAGGACGTGTTGCAGACTTGTTGAATAGATTCATTTTTCTTGTTTTGTTTGTTTTTGATGAAATTGTGCTTTTCTCGTCAAGAAAAGGCGTTTAACGCGATAAAAAGGTTTAGTGCGTTATGAATACGGGCTAGCTTACCAAAAGTACAAATGTGAACTAAATAAGACCGGGAGTCGTTTTTATTGCTTAAAACACGATTTCTCGACCAGAATATGCTTTTTCAAAAAAGCCATGTTCCCATGGCGAGAGACTCGTTTTCTGTGAGAAAATGCATTAAAAGGAGGGATTTCATTAGAAACACTGTAAATACATATTGTACTTGTCTGAAAACGCACAGAACCTTGAAATAGAAGGTTTCTCACCAAAAAACACATTGGTGAAACCCCTATCTTATGGCTCTGAGGTATTTGCACACATGTACAACAGGCATGTTTAAACTATAACGTTTTTAGTGAAATCATGTTTCTCTCGAGGAGAAAACGCGTTTAAAGCCATAAAAAGATTTCACTCTGTTTTGGCATTGACCAAGCTACCAACAACCTAAAAAATGATCAGAACTGGAGAAATTACACATTGACATTGGGTGAAATCATGTAACTCTTAAGGACGTGTTGCAGACTTGTTGAATAGATTCATTTTTCTTGTTTTGTTTGTTTTTGATGAAATTGTGCTTTTCTCGTCGAGAAAACGCGTTTAAAGCCATAAAAAGATTTCACCGTGTTTTGGCATTGACCAAGCTACCAACAACCTAAAAAATGATCAGAACTGGAGAAATTACACATTGACATTGGGTGAAATCATGTAACTCTTAAGGACGTGTTGTAGACTTGTTGAATAGATTCATTTTTCTTGTTTTGTTTGTTTTTGATGAAATTGTGCTTTTCTCGTCGAGAAAAGGCGTTTAACGCGATAAAAAGGTTTAGTGCGTTATGAATACGGGCTAGCTTACCAAAAGTAAAAATGTGAACTAAATAAGGCCGGGAGTCGTTTTTATTGTTTAAAACACGATTTCTCGACCAGAATATGCTTTTTCAAAAAAGCCATGTTCCCATGGCGAGAGACTCGTTTTCTGTGAGAAAATGCATTAAAAGGAGGGATTTCATCAGAAACACTATAAATACATATTGTACTTGTCTGAAAACGCACAGAACCTTGAAATAGAAGGTTTCTCACCAAAAAACACATTGGTGAAACCCCTATCTTAAGGCTCTGAGGTGTTTGCACACATGTACAACAGGCATGTTTAAACTATAACGTTTTTAGTGAAATCATGTTTCTCTCGAGGAGAAAACGCGTTTAAAGCCATAAAAAGATCTCACTGTGTTTTGGCATTGACCAAGCTACCAACAACCTAAAAAATGATCAGAACTGGAGAAATTACACATTGACATTGGGTGAAATCATGTAACTCTTAAGGACGTGTTGCAGACTTGTTGAATAGATTCATTTTTCTTGTTTTGTTTGTTTTTGATGAAATTGTGCTTTTCTCGTCGAGAAAAGGCGTTTAACGCGATAAAAAGGTTTAGTGCGTTATGAATACGGGCTAGCTTACCAAAAGTAAAAATGTGAACTAAATAAGGCCGGGAGTCGTTTTTATTGTTTAAAACACGATTTCTCGACCAGAATATGCTTTTTCAAAAAAGCCATGTTCCCATGGCGAGAGACTCGTTTTCTGTGAGAAAATGCATTAAAAGGAGGGATTTCATCAGAAACACTATAAATACATATTGTACTTGTCTGAAAACGCACAGAACCTTGAAATAGAAGGTTTCTCACCAAAAACACATTGGTGAAACCCCTATCTTAAGGCTCTGAGGTGTTTGCACACATGTACAACAGGCATGTTTAAACTATAACGTTTTTAGTGAAATCATGTTTCTCTCGAGGAGAAAACGCGTTTAAAGCCATAAAAAGATCTCACTGTGTTTTGGCATTGACCAAGCTACCAACAACCTAAAAAATGATCAGAACTGGAGAAATTACACATTGACATTGGGTGAAATCATGTAACTCTTAAGGACGTGTTGCAGACTTGTTGAATAGATTAATTTTTCTTGTTTTGTTTGTTTTTGATGAAATTGTGCTTTTCTCGTCGAGAAAAGGCGTTTAACGCGATAAAATGGTTTAGTGCGTTATGAATACGGGCTAGCTTACCAAAAGTACAAATGTGAACTAAATAAGACCGGGAGTCGTTTTTATTGCTTAAAAAACGATATCTCGACCAGAATATGCTTTTTCAAAAAAGCCATGTTCCCATGGCGAGAGACTCGTTTTCTGAGAAAATGCATTAGAAGGAGGGATTTCATTAGAAACACTGTAAATACATATTGTACTTGTCTGAAAACGCACAGAACCTTGAAATAGAAGGTTTCTCACCAAAAAACACATTGGTGAAACCCCTATCTTAAGGCTCTGAGGTGTTTGCACACATGTACAACAGGCATGTTTAAACTATAACGTTTTTAGTGAGATCATGTTTCTCTCGAGGAGAAAACGCGTTTAAAGCCATAAAAAGATTTCACTCTGTTTTGGCATTGACCAAGCTACCAACAACCTAAAAAATGATCAGAACTGGAGAAATTACACATTGACATTGGGTGAAATCATGTAACTCTTAAGGACGTGTTGCAGACTTGTTGAATAGATTCATTTTTCTTGTTTTGTTTGTTTTTGATGAAATTGTGCTTTTCTCGTCAAGAAAAGGCGTTTAACGCGATAAAAAGGTTTAGTGCGTTATGAATACGGGCTAGCTTACCAAAAGTACAAATGTGAACTAAATAAGACCGGGAGTCGTTTTTATTGCTTAAAACACGATTTCTCGACCAGAATATGCTTTTTCAAAAAAGCCATGTTCCCATGGCGAGAGACTCGTTTTCTGTGAGAAAATGCATTAAAAGGAGGGATTTCATTAGAAACACTGTAAATACATATTGTACTTGTCTGAAAACGCACAGAACCTTGAAATAGAAGGTTTCTCACCAAAAAACACATTGGTGAAACCCCTATCTTATGGCTCTGAGGTATTTGCACACATGTACAACAGGCATGTTTAAACTATAACGTTTTTAGTGAAATCATGTTTCTCTCGAGGAGAAAACGCGTTTAAAGCCATAAAAAGATTTCACTCTGTTTTGGCATTGACCAAGCTACCAACAACCTAAAAAATGATCAGAACTGGAGAAATTACACATTGACATTGGGTGAAATCATGTAACTCTTAAGGACGTGTTGCAGACTTGTTGAATAGATTCATTTTTCTTGTTTTGTTTGTTTTTGATGAAATTGTGCTTTTCTCGTCGAGAAAACGCGTTTAAAGCCATAAAAAGATTTCACTGTGTTTTGGCATTGACCAAGCTACCAACAACCTAAAAAATGATCAGAACTGGAGAAATTACACATTGACATTGGGTGAAATCATGTAACTCTTAAGGACGTGTTGCAGACTTGTTGAATAGATTCATTTTTCTTGTTTTGTTTGTTTTTGATGAAATTGTGCTTTTCTCATCGAGAAAAGGCGTTTAACATGATAAAAAGGTTTAGTGCGTTATGAATACGGGCTAGCTTACCAAAGGTACAAATGTGAACTAAATAAGGCCGGGAGTCGTTTTTATTGTTTAAAACACGATTTCTCGACGAGAATATGCTTTTTCAAAAAAGCCATGTTCCCATGGCGAGAGACTCGTTTTCTGTGAGAAAATGCATTAAAAGGAGGGATTTCATCAGAAACACTATAAATACATATTTTACTTGTCTGAAAACGCACAGAACCTTGAAATAGAAGGTTTCTCACCAAAAAACACATTGGTGAAACCCCTATCTTAAGGCTCTGAGGTGTTTGCACACATGTACAACAGGCATGTTTAAACTATAACGTTTTTAGTGAGATCATGTTTCTCTCGAGGAGAAAACGCGTTTAAAGCCATAAAAAGATTTCACTCTGTTTTGGCATTGACCAAGCTACCAACAACCTAAAAAATGATCAGAACTGGAGAAATTACACATTGACATTGGGTGAAATCATGTAACTCTTAAGGACGTGTTGCAGACTTGTTGAATAGATTCATTTTTCTTGTTTTGTTTGTTTTTGATGAAATTGTGCTTTTCTCGTCAAGAAAAGGCGTTTAACGCGATAAAAAGGTTTAGTGCGTTATGAATACGGGCTAGCTTACCAAAAGTACAAATGTGAACTAAATAAGACCGGGAGTCGTTTTTATTGCTTAAAACACGATTTCTCGACCAGAATATGCTTTTTCAAAAAAGCCATGTTCCCATGGCGAGAGACTCGTTTTCTGTGAGAAAATGCATTAAAAGGAGGGATTTCATTAGAAACACTGTAAATACATATTGTACTTGTCTGAAAACGCACAGAACCTTGAAATAGAAGGTTTCTCACCAAAAAACACATTGGTGAAACCCCTATCTTATGGCTCTGAGGTATTTGCACACATGTACAACAGGCATGTTTAAACTATAACGTTTTTAGTGAAATCATGTTTCTCTCGAGGAGAAAACGCGTTTAAAGCCATAAAAAGATTTCACTCTGTTTTGGCATTGACCAAGCTACCAACAACCTAAAAAATGATCAGAACTGGAGAAATTACACATTGACATTGGGTGAAATCATGTAACTCTTAAGGACGTGTTGCAGACTTGTTGAATAGATTCATTTTTCTTGTTTTGTTTGTTTTTGATGAAATTGTGCTTTTCTCGTCGAGAAAACGCGTTTAAAGCCATAAAAAGATTTCACTGTGTTTTGGCATTGACCAAGCTACCAACAACCTAAAAAATGATCAGAACTGGAGAAATTACACATTGACATTGGGTGAAATCATGTAACTCTTAAGGACGTGTTGCAGACTTGTTGAATAGATTCATTTTTCTTGTTTTGTTTGTTTTTGATGAAATTGTGCTTTTCTCATCGAGAAAAGGCGTTTAACATGATAAAAAGGTTTAGTGCGTTATGAATACGGGCTAGCTTACCAAAGGTACAAATGTGAACTAAATAAGGCCGGGAGTCGTTTTTATTGTTTAAAACACGATTTCTCGACGAGAATATGCTTTTTCAAAAAAGCCATGTTCCCATGGCGAGAGACTCGTTTTCTGTGAGAAAATGCATTAAAAGGAGGGATTTCATCAGAAACACTATAAATACATATTTTACTTGTCTGAAAACGCACAGAACCTTGAAATAGAAGGTTTCTCACCAAAAAACACATTGGTGAAACCCCTATCTTAAGGCTCTGAGGTGTTTGCACACATGTACAACAGGCATGTTTAAACTATAACGTTTTTAGTGAAATCATGTTTCTCTCGAGGAGAAAACGCGTTTAAAGCCATAAAAAGATCTCACTGTGTTTTGGCATTGACCAAGCTACCAACAACCTAAAAAATGATCAGAACTGGAAAAATGACACATTGACATTGGGTGAAATCATGTAACTCTTAAGGACGTGTTGCAGACTTGTTGAATAGATTCATTTTTCTTGTTTTGTTTGTTTTTGATGAAATTGTGCTTTTCTCGTCGAGAAAAGGCGTTTAACGCGATAAAAAGGTTTAGTGCGTTATGAATACGGGCTAGCTTACCAAAAGTAAAAATGTGAACTAAATAAGACCGGGAGTCGTTTTTATTGCTTAAAACACGATTTCTCGACCAGAATATGCTTTTTCAAAAAAGCCATGTTCCCATGGCGAGAGACTCGTTTTCTGTGAGAAAATGCATTAAAAGGAGGGATTTCATTAGAAACACTGTAAATACATATTGTACTTGTCTGAAAACGCACAGAACCTTGAAATAGAAGGTTTCTCACCAAAAAACACATTGGTGAAACCCCTATCTTAAGGCTCTGAGGTGTTTGCACACATGTACAACAGGCATGTTTAAACTATAACGTTTTTAGTGAAATCATGTTTCTCTCGAGGAGAAAACGCGTTTAAAGCCATAAAAAGATCTCACTGTGTTTTGGCATTGACCAAGCTACCAACAACCTAAAAAATGATCAGAACTGGAGAAATGACACATTGATATTGGGTGAAATCATGTAACTCTTAAGGACGTGTTGTAGACTTGTTGAATAGATTCATTTTTCTTGTTTTGTTTGTTTTTGATGAAATTGTGCTTTTCTCGTCGAGAAAAGGCGTTTAACGCGATAAAAAGGTTTAGTGCGTTATGAATACGGGCTAGCTTACCAAAAGTAAAAATGTGAACTAAATAAGGCCGGGAGTCGTTTTTATTGTTTAAAACATGATTTCTCGACCAGAATATGCTTTTTCAAAAAAGCCATGTTCCCATGGCGAGAGACTCGTTTTCTGTGAGAAAATGCATTAAAAGGAGGGATTTCATCAGAAACACTATAAATACATATTGTACTTGTCTGAAAACGCACAGAACCTTGAAATAGAAGGTTTCTCACCAAAAAACACATTGGTGAAACCCCTATCTTAAGGCTCTGAGGTGTTTGCACACATGTACAACAGGCATGTTTAAACTATAACGTTTTTAGTGAAATCATGTTTCTCTCGAGGAGAAAACGCGTTTAAAGCCATAAAAAGATCTCACTGTGTTTTGGCATTGACCAAGCTACCAACAACCTAAAAAATGATCAGAACTGGAGAAATTACACATTGACATTGGGTGAAATCATGTAACTCTTAAGGACGTGTTGCAGACTTGTTGAATAGATTAATTTTTCTTGTTTTGTTTGTTTTTGATGAAATTGTGCTTTTCTCGTCGAGAAAAGGCGTTTAACGCGATAAAAAGGTTTAGTGCGTTATGAATACGGGCTAGCTTACCAAAAGTACAAATGTGAACTAAATAAGACCGGGAGTCGTTTTTATTGCTTAAAAAACGATATCTCGACCAGAATATGCTTTTTCAAAAAAGCCATGTTCCCATGGCGAGAGACTCGTTTTCTGAGAAAATGCATTAAAAGGAGGGATTTCATTAGAAACACTGTAAATACATATTGTACTTGTCTGAAAACGCACAGAACCTTGAAATAGAAGGTTTCTCACCAAAAAACACATTGGTGAAACCCCTATCTCAAGGCTCTGAGGTGTTTGCACACATGTACAACAGGCATGTTTAAACTATAACGTTTTTAGTGAAATCATGTTTCTCTCGAGGAGAAAACGCGTTTATAGCCATAAAAAGATTTCACTCTGTTTTGGCATTGACCAAGCTACCAACAACCTAAAAAATGATCAGAACTGGAGAAATTACACATTGACATTGGGTGAAATCATGTAACTCTTAAGGACGTGTTGCAGACTTGTTGAATATATTCATTTTTCTTGTTTTGTTTGTTTTTGATGAAATTGTGCTTTTCTCGTCAAGAAAAGGCGTTTAACGCGATAAAAAGGTTTAGTGCGTTATGAATACGGGCTAGCTTACCAAAAGTACAAATGTGAACTAAATAAGACCGGGAGTCGTTTTTATTGCTTAAAACACGATTTCTCGACCAGAATATGCTTTTTCAAAAAAGCCATGTTCCCATGGCGAGAGACTCGTTTTCTGTGAGAAAATGCATTAAAAGGAGGGATTTCATTAGAAACACTGTAAATACATATTGTACTTGTCTGAAAACGCACAGAACCTTGAAATAGAAGGTTTCTCACCAAAAAACACATTGGTGAAACCCCTATCTTAAGGCTCTGAGGTGTTTGCACACATGTACAACAGGCATGTTTAAACTATAACGTTTTTAGTGAAATCATGTTTCTCTCGAGGAGAAAACGCGTTTAAAGCCATAAAAAGATTTCACTCTGTTTTGGCATTGACCAAGCTACCAACAACCTAAAAAATGATCAGAACTGGAGAAATTACACATTGACATTGGGTGAAATCATGTAACTCTTAAGGACGTGTTGCAGACTTGTTGAATAGATTCATTTTTCTTGTTTTGTTTGTTTTTGATGAAATTGTGCTTTTCTCGTCGAGAAAAGGCGTTTAACGCGATAAAAAGGTTTAGTGCGTTATGAATACGGGCTAGCTTACCAAAAGTAAAAATGTGAACTAAATAAGACCGGGAGTCGTTTTTATTGCTTAAAACACGATTTCTCGACCAGAATATGCTTTTTCAAAAAAGCCATGTTCCCATGGCGAGAGACTCGTTTTCTGTGAGAAAATGCATTAAAAGGAGGGATTTCATTAGAAACGCTGTAAATACATATTGTACTTGTCTGAAAACGCACAGAACCTTGAAATAGAAGGTTTCTCACCAAAAAACACATTGGTGAAACCCCTATCTTAAGGCTCTGAGGTGTTTGCACACATGTACAACAGGCATGTTTAAACTATAACGTTTTTAGTGAAATCATGTTTCTCTCGAGGAGAAAACGCGTTTAAAGCCATAAAAAGATCTCACTGTGTTTTGGCATTGACCAAGCTACCAACAACCTAAAAAATGATCAGAACTGGAGAAATTACACATTGACATTGGGTGAAATCATGTAACTCTTAAGGACGTGTTGCAGACTTGTTGAATAGATTCATTTTTCTTGTTTTGTTTGTTTTTGATGAAATTGGGCTTTTCTCGTCGAGAAAAGGCGTTTAACGCGATAAAAAGGTTTAGTGCGTTATGAATACGGGCTAGCTTACCAAAAGTACAAATGTGAACTAAATAAGACCGGGAGTCGTTTTTATTGCTTAAAACACGATTTCTCGACAAGAATATGCTTTTTCAAAAAAGCCATGTTCCCATGGCGAGAGACTCGTTTTCTGTGGGAAAATGCATTAAAAGGAGGGATTTCATTAGAAACACTGTAAATACATATTGTACTTGTCTGAAAACGCACAGAACCTTGAAATAGAAGGTTTCTCACCAAAAAACACATTGGTGAAACCCCTATCTTAAGGCTCTGAGTGTTTGCACACATGTACAACAGGCTGGTTTGAACTATAACGTTTTTAGTGAAATCGTGTTTCTCTCGAGGAGAAAATGCGTTTAAAGCCATAAAAAGATCTCACTGTGTTTTGGCATTGACCAAGCTACCAACAACCTAAAAAATGATCAGAACTGGAGAAATGACACATTGATATTGGGTGAAATCATGTAACTCTTAAGGACGTGTTGTAGACTTGTTGAATAGATTCATTTTTCTTGTTTTGTTTGTTTTTGATGAAATTGTGCTTTTCTCGTCGAGAAAAGGCGTTTAACGCGATAAAAAGGTTTAGTGCGTTATGAATACGGGCTAGCTTACCAAAAGTAAAAATGTGAACTAAATAAGGCCGGGAGTCGTTTTTATTGTTTAAAACATGATTTCTCGACCAGAATATGCTTTTTCAAAAAAGCCATGTTCCCATGGCGAGAGACTCGTTTTCTGTGAGAAAATGCATTAAAAGGAGGGATTTCATCAGAAACACTATAAATACATATTGTACTTGTCTGAAAACGCACAGAACCTTGAAATAGAAGGTTTCTCACCAAAAAACACATTGGTGAAACCCCTATCTTAAGGCTCTGAGGTGTTTGCACACATGTACAACAGGCATGTTTAAACTATAACGTTTTTAGTGAAATCATGTTTCTCTCGAGGAGAAAACGCGTTTAAAGCCATAAAAAGATCTCACTGTGTTTTGGCATTGACCAAGCTACCAACAACCTAAAAAATGATCAGAACTGGAGAAATTACACATTGACATTGGGTGAAATTATGTAACTCTTAAGGACGTGTTGCAGACTTGTTGAATAGATTCATTTTTCTTGTTTTGTTTGTTTTTGATGAAATTGTGCTTTTCTCGTCGAGAAAAGGCGTTTAACGCGATAAAAAGGTTTAGTGCGTTATGAATACGGGCTAGCTTACCAAAAGTACAAATGTGAACTAAATAAGACCGGGAGTCGTTTTTATTGCTTGATACACGATTTCTCGACCAGAATATGCTTTTTCAAAAAAGCCATGTTCCCATGGCGAGAGACTCGTTTTCTGTGAGAAAATGCATTAAAAGGAGGGATTTCATTAGAAACACTGTAAATACATATTGTACTTGTCTGAAAACGCACAGAACCTTGAAATAGAAGGTTTCTCACCAAAAAACACATTGGTGAAACCCCTATCTTAAGGCTCTGAGGTGTTTGCACACATGTACAACAGGCATGTTTAAACTATAACGTTTTTAGTGAAATCATGTTTCTCTCGAGGAGAAAACGCGTTTAAAGCCATAAAAAGATCTCACTGTGTTTTGGCATTGACCAAGCTACCAACAACCTAAAAAATGATCAGAACTGGAGAAATTACACATTGACATTGGGTGAAATCATGTAACTCTTAAGGACGTGTTGCAGACTTGTTGAATAGATTCATTTTTCTTGTTTTGTTTGTTTTTGATGAAATTGTGCTTTTCTCGTCGAGAAGAGGCGTTTAACGCGATAAAAAGGTTTAGTGCGTTATGAATACGGGCTAGCTTACCAAAAGTACAAATGTGAACTAAATAAGACCGGGAGTCGTTTTTATTGCTTGATACACGATTTCTCGACCAGAATATGCTTTTTCAAAAAAGCCATGTTCCCATGGCGAGAGACTCGTTTTCTGTGAGAAAATGCATTAAAAGGAGGGATTTCATTAGAAACACTGTAAATACATATTGTACCTGTCTGAAAACGCACAGAACCTTGAAATAGAAGGTTTCTCACCAAAAAACACATTGGTGAAACCCCTATCTTAAGGCTCTGAGAGTTTGCACACATGTACAACAGGCTGGTTTGAACTATAACGTTTTTAGTGAAATCGTGTTTCTCTCGAGGAGAAAACGCGTTTAAAGCCATAAAAAGATCTCACTGTGTTTTGGCATTGACCAAGCTACCAACAACCTAAAAAATGATCAGAACTGGAGAAATTACACATTGACATTGGGTGAAATCATGTAACTCTTAAGGACGTGTTGTAGACTTGTTGAATAGATTCATTTTTCTTGTTTTGTTTGTTTTTGATGAAATTGTGCTTTTCTCGTCGAGAAAAGGCGTTTAACGCGATAAAAAGGTTTAGTGCGTTATGAATACGGGCTAGCTTACCAAAAGTAAAAATGTGAACTAAATAAGGCCGGGAGTCGTTTTTATTGTTTAAAACATGATTTCTCGACCAGAATATGCTTTTTCAAAAAAGCCATGTTCCCATGGCGAGAGACTCGTTTTCTGAGAAAATGCATTAAAAGGAGGGATTTCATTAGAAACACTGTAAATACATATTGTACTTGTCTGAAAACGCACAGAACCTTGAAATAGAAGGTTTCTCACCAAAAAACACATTGGTGAAACCCCTATCTTAAGGCTCTGAGGTGTTTGCACACATGTACAACAGGCATGTTTAAACTATAACGTTTTTAGTGAAATCATGTTTCTCTCGAGGAGAAAACGCGTTTAAAGCCATAAAAAGATTTCACTCTGTTTTGGCATTGACCAAGCTACCAACAACCTAAAAAATGATCAGAACTGGAGAAATTACACATTGACATTGGGTGAAATCATGTAACTCTTAAGGACGTGTTGCAGACTTGTTGAATAGATTCATTTTTCTTGTTTTGTTTGTTTTTGATGAAATTGTGCTTTTCTCGTCGAGAAGAGGCGTTTAACGCGATAAAAAGGTTTAGTGCGTTATGAATACGGGCTAGCTTACCAAAAGTAAAAATGTGAACTAAATAAGACCGGGAGTCGTTTTTATTGCTTAAAACACGATTTCTCGACCAGAATATGCTTTTTCAAAAAAGCCATGTTCCCATGGCGAGAGACTCGTTTTCTGTGAGAAAATGCATTAAAAGGAGGGATTTCATTAGAAACACTGTAAATACATATTGTACTTGTCTGAAAACGCACAGAACCTTGAAATAGAAGGTTTCTCACCAAAAAACACATTGGTGAAACCCCTATCTTAAGGCTCTGAGGTGTTTGCACACATGTACAACAGGCATGTTTAAACTATAACGTTTTTAGTGAAATCATGTTTCTCTCGAGGAGAAAACGCGTTTAAAGCCATAAAAAGATCTCACTGTGTTTTGGCATTGACCAAGCTACCAACAACCTAAAAAATGATCAGAACTGGAGAAATTACACATTGACATTGGGTGAAATCATGTAACTCTTAAGGACGTGTTGCAGACTTGTTGAATAGATTCATTTTTCTTGTTTTGTTTGTTTTTGATGAAATTGGGCTTTTCTCGTCGAGAAAAGGCGTTTAACGCGATAAAAAGGTTTAGTGCGTTATGAATACGGGCTAGCTTACCAAAAGTACAAATGTGAACTAAATAAGACCGGGAGTCGTTTTTATTGCTTGATACACGATTTCTCGACCAGAATATGCTTTTTCAAAAAAGCCATGTTCCCATGGCGAGAGACTCGTTTTCTGTGAGAAAATGCATTAAAAGGAGGGATTTCATTAGAAACACTGTAAATACATATTGTACTTGTCTGAAAACGCACAGAACCTTGAAATAGAAGGTTTCTCACCAAAAAACACATTGGTGAAACCCCTATCTTAAGGCTCTGAGGTGTTTGCACACATGTACAACAGGCATGTTTAAACTATAACGTTTTTAGTGAAATCATGTTTCTCTCGAGGAGAAAACGCGTTTAAAGCCATAAAAAGATTTCACTCTGTTTTGGCATTGACCAAGCTACCAACAACCTAAAAAATGATCAGAACTGGAGAAATTACACATTGACATTGGGTGAAATCATGTAACTCTTAAGGACGTGTTGCAGACTTGTTGAATAGATTCATTTTTCTTGTTTTGTTTGTTTTTGATGAAATTGTGCTTTTCTCGTCGAGAAGAGGCGTTTAACGCGATAAAAAGGTTTAGTGCGTTATGAATACGGGCTAGCTTACCAAAAGTACAAATGTGAACTAAATAAGACCGGGAGTCGTTTTTATTGCTTGATACACGATTTCTCGACCAGAATATGCTTTTTCAAAAAAGCCATGTTCCCATGGCGAGAGACTCGTTTTCTGTGAGAAAATGCATTAAAAGGAGGGATTTCATTAGAAACACTGTAAATACATATTGTACCTGTCTGAAAACGCACAGAACCTTGAAATAGAAGGTTTCTCACCAAAAAACACATTGGTGAAACCCCTATCTTAAGGCTCTGAGAGTTTGCACACATGTACAACAGGCTGGTTTGAACTATAACGTTTTTAGTGAAATCGTGTTTCTCTCGAGGAGAAAACGCGTTTAAAGCCATAAAAAGATCTCACTGTGTTTTGGCATTGACCAAGCTACCAACAACCTAAAAAATGATCAGAACTGGAGAAATTACACATTGACATTGGGTGAAATCATGTAACTCTTAAGGACGTGTTGTAGACTTGTTGAATAGATTCATTTTTCTTGTTTTGTTTGTTTTTGATGAAATTGTGCTTTTCTCGTCGAGAAAAGGCGTTTAACGCGATAAAAAGGTTTAGTGCGTTATGAATACGGGCTAGCTTACCAAAAGTAAAAATGTGAACTAAATAAGGCCGGGAGTCGTTTTTATTGTTTAAAACATGATTTCTCGACCAGAATATGCTTTTTCAAAAAAGCCATGTTCCCATGGCGAGAGACTCGTTTTCTGAGAAAATGCATTAAAAGGAGGGATTTCATTAGAAACACTGTAAATACATATTGTACTTGTCTGAAAACGCACAGAACCTTGAAATAGAAGGTTTCTCACCAAAAAACACATTGGTGAAACCCCTATCTTAAGGCTCTGAGGTGTTTGCACACATGTACAACAGGCATGTTTAAACTATAACGTTTTTAGTGAAATCATGTTTCTCTCGAGGAGAAAACGCGTTTAAAGCCATAAAAAGATTTCACTCTGTTTTGGCATTGACCAAGCTACCAACAACCTAAAAAATGATCAGAACTGGAGAAATTACACATTGACATTGGGTGAAATCATGTAACTCTTAAGGACGTGTTGCAGACTTGTTGAATAGATTCATTTTTCTTGTTTTGTTTGTTTTTGATGAAATTGTGCTTTTCTCGTCGAGAAAAGGCGTTTAACGCGATAAAAAGGTTTAGTGCGTTATGAATACGGGCTAGCTTACCAAAAGTAAAAATGTGAACTAAATAAGACCGGGAGTCGTTTTTATTGCTTAAAACACGATTTCTCGACCAGAATATGCTTTTTCAAAAAAGCCATGTTCCCATGGCGAGAGACTCGTTTTCTGTGAGAAAATGCATTAAAAGGAGGGATTTCATTAGAAACACTGTAAATACATATTGTACTTGTCTGAAAACGCACAGAACCTTGAAATAGAAGGTTTCTCACCAAAAAACACATTGGTGAAACCCCTATCTTAAGGCTCTGAGGTGTTTGCACACATGTACAACAGGCATGTTTAAACTATAACGTTTTTAGTGAAATCATGTTTCTCTCGAGGAGAAAACGCGTTTAAAGCCATAAAAAGATCTCACTGTGTTTTGGCATTGACCAAGCTACCAACAACCTAAAAAATGATCAGAACTGGAGAAATTACACATTGACATTGGGTGAAATCATGTAACTCTTAAGGACGTGTTGCAGACTTGTTGAATAGATTCATTTTTCTTGTTTTGTTTGTTTTTGATGAAATTGGGCTTTTCTCGTCGAGAAAAGGCGTTTAACGCGATAAAAAGGTTTAGTGCGTTATGAATACGGGCTAGCTTACCAAAAGTACAAATGTGAACTAAATAAGACCGGGAGTCGTTTTTATTGCTTAAAACACGATTTCTCGACAAGAATATGCTTTTTCAAAAAAGCCATGTTCCCATGGCGAGAGACTCGTTTTCTGTGGGAAAATGCATTAAAAGGAGGGATTTCATTAGAAACACTGTAAATACATATTGTACTTGTCTGAAAACGCACAGAACCTTGAAATAGAAGGTTTCTCACCAAAAAACACATTGGTGAAACCCCTATCTTAAGGCTCTGAGGTGTTTGCACACATGTACAACAGGCATGTTTAAACTATAACGTTTTTAGTGAAATCATGTTTCTCTCGAGGAGAAAACGCGTTTAAAGCCATAAAAAGATCTCACTGTGTTTTGGCATTGACCAAGCTACCAACAACCTAAAAAATGATCAGAACTGGAGAAATTACACATTGACATTGGGTGAAATCATGTAACTCTTAAGGACGTGTTGCAGACTTGTTGAATAGATTCATTTTTCTTGTTTTGTTTGTTTTTGATGAAATTGGGCTTTTCTCGTCGAGAAAAGGCGTTTAACGCGATAAAAAGGTTTAGTGCGTTATGAATACGGGCTAGCTTACCAAAAGTACAAATGTGAACTAAATAAGACCGGGAGTCGTTTTTATTGCTTAAAACACGATTTCTCGACAAGAATATGCTTTTTCAAAAAAGCCATGTTCCCATGGCGAGAGACTCGTTTTCTGTGGGAAAATGCATTAAAAGGAGGGATTTCATTAGAAACACTGTAAATACATATTGTACTTGTCTGAAAACGCACAGAACCTTGAAATAGAAGATTTCTCACCAAAAAACACATTGGTGAAACCCCTATCTTAAGGCTCTGAGTGTTTGCACACATGTACAACAGGCTGGTTTGAACTATAACGTTTTTAGTGAAATCGTGTTTCTCTCGAGGAGAAAACGCGTTTAAAGCCATAAAAAGATCTCACTGTGTTTTGGCATTGACCAAGCTACCAACAACCTAAAAAATGATCAGAACTGGAGAAATGACACATTGATATTGGGTGAAATCATGTAACTCTTAAGGACGTGTTGTAGACTTGTTGAATAGATTCATTTTTCTTGTTTTGTTTGTTTTTGATGAAATTGTGCTTTTCTCGTCGAGAAAAGGCGTTTAACGCGATAAAAAGGTTTAGTGCGTTATGAATACGGGCTAGCTTACCAAAAGTAAAAATGTGAACTAAATAAGGCCGGGAGTCGTTTTTATTGTTTAAAACATGATTTCTCGACCAGAATATGCTTTTTCAAAAAAGCCATGTTCCCATGGCGAGAGACTCGTTTTCTGTGAGAAAATGCATTAAAAGGAGGGATTTCATCAGAAACACTATAAATACATATTGTACTTGTCTGAAAACGCACAGAACCTTGAAATAGAAGGTTTCTCACCAAAAAACACATTGGTGAAACCCCTATCTTAAGGCTCTGAGGTGTTTGCACACATGTACAACAGGCATGTTTAAACTATAACGTTTTTAGTGAAATCATGTTTCTCTCGAGGAGAAAACGCGTTTAAAGCCATAAAAAGATCTCACTGTGTTTTGGCATTGACCAAGCTACCAACAACCTAAAAAATGATCAGAACTGGAGAAATTACACATTGACATTGGGTGAAATCATGTAACTCTTAAGGACGTGTTGCAGACTTGTTGAATAGATTAATTTTTCTTGTTTTGTTTGTTTTTGATGAAATTGTGCTTTTCTCGTCGAGAAAAGGCGTTTAACGCGATAAAAAGGTTTAGTGCGTTATGAATACGGGCTAGCTTACCAAAAGTACAAATGTGAACTAAATAAGACCGGGAGTCGTTTTTATTGCTTAAAAAACGATATCTCGACCAGAATATGCTTTTTCAAAAAAGCCATGTTCCCATGGCGAGAGACTCGTTTTCTGAGAAAATGCATTAAAAGGAGGGATTTCATTAGAAACACTGTAAATACATATTGTACTTGTCTGAAAACGCACAGAACCTTGAAATAGAAGGTTTCTCACCAAAAAACACATTGGTGAAACCCCTATCTTAAGGCTCTGAGGTGTTTGCACACATGTACAACAGGCATGTTTAAACTATAACGTTTTTAGTGAAATCATGTTTCTCTCGAGGAGAAAACGCGTTTAAAGCCATAAAAAGATTTAACTCTGTTTTGGCATTGACCAAGCTACCAACAACCTAAAAAATGATCAGAACTGGAGAAATTACACATTGACATTGGGTGAAATCATGTAACTCTTAAGGACGTGTTGCAGACTTGTTGAATAGATTCATTTTTCTTGTTTTGTTTGTTTTTGATGAAATTGTGCTTTTCTCGTCGAGAAAAGGCGTTTAACGCGATAAAAAGGTTTAGTGCGTTATGAATACGGGCTAGCTTACCAAAAGTAAAAATGTGAACTAAATAAGACCGGGAGTCGTTTTTATTGCTTAAAACACGATTTCTCGACCAGAATATGCTTTTTCAAAAAAGCCATGTTCCCATGGCGAGAGACTCGTTTTCTGTGAGAAAATGCATTAAAAGGAGGGATTTCATTAGAAACACTGTAAATACATATTGTACTTGTCTGAAAACGCACAGAACCTTGAAATAGAAGGTTTCTCACCAAAAAACACATTGGTGAAACCCCTATCTTAAGGCTCTGAGGTGTTTGCACACATGTACAACAGGCATGTTTAAACTATAACGTTTTTAGTGAAATCATGTTTCTCTCGAGGAGAAAACGCGTTTAAAGCCATAAAAAGATCTCACTGTGTTTTGGCATTGACCAAGCTACCAACAACCTAAAAAATGATCAGAACTGGAGAAATGACACATTGATATTGGGTGAAATCATGTAACTCTTAAGGACGTGTTGTAGACTTGTTGAATAGATTCATTTTTCTTGTTTTGTTTGTTTTTGATGAAATTGTGCTTTTCTCGTCGAGAAAAGGCGTTTAACGCGATAAAAAGGTTTAGTGCGTTATGAATACGGGCTAGCTTACCAAAAGTAAAAATGTGAACTAAATAAGGCCGGGAGTCGTTTTTATTGTTTAAAACATGATTTCTCGACCAGAATATGCTTTTTCAAAAAAGCCATGTTCCCATGGCGAGAGACTCGTTTTCTGTGAGAAAATGCATTAAAAGGAGGGATTTCATCAGAAACACTATAAATACATATTGTACTTGTCTGAAAACGCACAGAACCTTGAAATAGAAGGTTTCTCACCAAAAAACACATTGGTGAAACCCCTATCTTAAGGCTCTGAGGTGTTTGCACACATGTACAACAGGCATGTTTAAACTATAACGTTTTTAGTGAAATCATGTTTCTCTCGAGGAGAAAACGCGTTTAAAGCCATAAAAAGATCTCACTGTGTTTTGGCATTGACCAAGCTACCAACAACCTAAAAAATGATCAGAACTGGAGAAATTACACATTGACATTGGGTGAAATCATGTAACTCTTAAGGACGTGTTGCAGACTTGTTGAATAGATTAATTTTTCTTGTTTTGTTTGTTTTTGATGAAATTGTGCTTTTCTCGTCGAGAAAAGGCGTTTAACGCGATAAAAAGGTTTAGTGCGTTATGAATACGGGCTAGCTTACCAAAAGTACAAATGTGAACTAAATAAGACCGGGAGTCGTTTTTATTGCTTAAAAAACGATATCTCGACCAGAATATGCTTTTTCAAAAAAGCCATGTTCCCATGGCGAGAGACTCGTTTTCTGAGAAAATGCATTAAAAGGAGGGATTTCATTAGAAACACTGTAAATACATATTGTACTTGTCTGAAAACGCACAGAACCTTGAAATAGAAGGTTTCTCACCAAAAAACACATTGGTGAAACCCCTATCTTAAGGCTCTGAGGTGTTTGCACACATGTACAACAGGCATGTTTAAACTATAACGTTTTTAGTGAAATCATGTTTCTCTCGAGGAGAAAACGCGTTTATAGCCATAAAAAGATCTCACTGTGTTTTGGCATTGACCAAGCTACCAACAACCTAAAAAATGATCAGAACTGGAGAAATTACACATTGACATTGGGTGAAATCATGTAACTCTTAAGGACGTGTTGCAGACTTGTTGAATAGTTTCATTTTTCTTGTTTTGTTTGTTTTTGATGAAATTGTGCTTTTCTCGTCGAGAAAAGGCGTTTAACGCGATAAAAAGGTTTAGTGCGTTATGAATACGGGCTAGCTTACCAAAAGTACAAATGTGAACAAAATAAGACCGGGAGTCGTTTTTATTGCTTAAAACACGATTTCTCGACCAGAATATGCTTTTTCAAAAAAGCCATGTTCCCATGGCGAGAGACTCGTTTTCTGTGAGAAAATGCATTAAAAGGAGGGATTTCATTAGAAACACTGTAAATACATATTGTACTTGTCTGAAAACGCACAGAACCTTGAAATAGAAGGTTTCTCACCAAAAAACACATTGGTGAAACCCCTATCTTAAGGCTCTGAGGTGTTTGCACACATGTACAACAGGCATGTTTAAACTATAACGTTTTTAGTGAAATCATGTTTCTCTCGAGGAGAAAACGCGTTTAAAGCCATAAAAAGATTTCACTCTGTTTTGGCATTGACCAAGCTACCAACAACCTAAAAAATGATCAGAACTGGAGAAATTACACATTGACATTGGGTGAAATCATGTAACTCTTAAGGACGTGTTGCAGACTTGTTGAATAGATTCATTTTTCTTGTTTTGTTTGTTTTTGATGAAATTGTGCTTTTCTCGTCGAGAAAAGGCGTTTAACGCGATAAAAAGGTTTAGTGCGTTATGAATACGGGCTAGCTTACCAAAAGTAAAAATGTGAACTAAATAAGACCGGGAGTCGTTTTTATTGCTTAAAACACGATTTCTCGACCAGAATATGCTTTTTCAAAAAAGCCATGTTCCCATGGCGAGAGACTCGTTTTCTGTGAGAAAATGCATTAAAAGGAGGGATTTCATTAGAAACACTGTAAATACATATTGTACTTGTCTGAAAACGCACAGAACCTTGAAATAGAAGGTTTCTCACCAAAAAACACATTGGTGAAACCCCTATCTTAAGGCTCTGAGGTGTTTGCACACATGTACAACAGGCATGTTTAAACTATAACGTTTTTAGTGAAATCATGTTTCTCTCGAGGAGAAAACGCGTTTAAAGCCATAAAAAGATCTCACTGTGTTTTGGCATTGACCAAGCTACCAACAACCTAAAAAATGATCAGAACTGGAGAAATTACACATTGACATTGGGTGAAATCATGTAACTCTTAAGGACGTGTTGCAGACTTGTTGAATAGATTCATTTTTCTTGTTTTGTTTGTTTTTGATGAAATTGGGCTTTTCTCGTCGAGAAAAGGCGTTTAACGCGATAAAAAGGTTTAGTGCGTTATGAATACGGGCTAGCTTACCAAAAGTACAAATGTGAACTAAATAAGACCGGGAGTCGTTTTTATTGCTTAAAACACGATTTCTCGACAAGAATATGCTTTTTCAAAAAAGCCATGTTCCCATGGCGAGAGACTCGTTTTCTGTGGGAAAATGCATTAAAAGGAGGGATTTCATTAGAAACACTGTAAATACATATTGTACTTGTCTGAAAACGCACAGAACCTTGAAATAGAAGGTTTCTCACCAAAAAACACATTGGTGAAACCCCTATCTTAAGGCTCTGAGTGTTTGCACACATGTACAACAGGCTGGTTTGAACTATAACGTTTTTAGTGAAATCGTGTTTCTCTCGAGGAGAAAATGCGTTTAAAGCCATAAAAAGATCTCACTGTGTTTTGGCATTGACCAAGCTACCAACAACCTAAAAAATGATCAGAACTGGAGAAATGACACATTGATATTGGGTGAAATCATGTAACTCTTAAGGACGTGTTGTAGACTTGTTGAATAGATTCATTTTTCTTGTTTTGTTTGTTTTTGATGAAATTGTGCTTTTCTCGTCGAGAAAAGGCGTTTAACGCGATAAAAAGGTTTAGTGCGTTATGAATACGGGCTAGCTTACCAAAAGTAAAAATGTGAACTAAATAAGACCGGGAGTCGTTTTTATTGCTTGATACACGATTTCTCGACCAGAATATGCTTTTTCAAAAAAGCCATGTTCCCATGGCGAGAGACTCGTTTTCTGTGAGAAAATGCATTAAAAGGAGGGATTTCATTAGAAACACTGTAAATACATATTGTACCTGTCTGAAAACGCACAGAACCTTGAAATAGAAGGTTTCTCACCAAAAAACACATTGGTGAAACCCCTATCTTAAGGCTCTGAGGTGTTTGCACACATGTACAACAGGCTGGTTTGAACTATAACGTTTTTAGTGAAATCGTGTTTCTCTCGAGGAGAAAACGCGTTTAAAGCCATAAAAAGATCTCACTGTGTTTTGGCATTGACCAAGCTACCAACAACCTAAAAAATGATCAGAACTGGAGAAATTACACATTGACATTGGGTGAAATCATGTAACTCTTAAGGACGTGTTGTAGACTTGTTGAATAGATTCATTTTTCTTGTTTTGTTTGTTTTTGATGAAATTGTGCTTTTCTCGTCGAGAAAAGGCGTTTAACGCGATAAAAAGGTTTAGTGCGTTATGAATACGGGCTAGCTTACCAAAAGTAAAAATGTGAACTAAATAAGGCCGGGAGTCGTTTTTATTGTTTAAAACATGATTTCTCGACCAGAATATGCTTTTTCAAAAAAGCCATGTTCCCATGGCGAGAGACTCGTTTTCTGAGAAAATGCATTAAAAGGAGGGATTTCATTAGAAACACTGTAAATACATATTGTACTTGTCTGAAAACGCACAGAACCTTGAAATAGAAGGTTTCTCACCAAAAAACACATTGGTGAAACCCCTATCTTAAGGCTCTGAGGTGTTTGCACACATGTACAACAGGCATGTTTAAACTATAACGTTTTTAGTGAAATCATGTTTCTCTCGAGGAGAAAACGCGTTTATAGCCATAAAAAGATTTCACTCTGTTTTGGCATTGACCAAGCTACCAACAACCTAAAAAATGATCAGAACTGGAGAAATTACACATTGACATTGGGTGAAATCATGTAACTCTTACGGACGTGTTGCAGACTTGTTGAATAGATTCATTTTTCTTGTTTTGTTTGTTTTTGATGAAATTGTGCTTTTCTCGTCAAGAAAAGGCGTTTAACGCGATAAAAAGGTTTAGTGCGTTATGAATACGGGCTAGCTTACCAAAAGTACAAATGTGAACTAAATAAGACCGGGAGTCGTTTTTATTGCTTAAAACACGATTTCTCGACCAGAATATGCTTTTTCAAAAAAGCCATGTTCCCATGGCGAGAGACTCGTTTTCTGTGAGAAAATGCATTAAAAGGAGGGATTTCATTAGAAACACTGTAAATACATATTGTACTTGTCTGAAAACGCACAGAACCTTGAAATAGAAGGTTTCTCACCAAAAAACACATTGGTGAAACCCCTATCTTAAGGCTCTGAGGTGTTTGCACACATGTACAACAGGCATGTTTAAACTATAACGTTTTTAGTGAAATCATGTTTCTCTCGAGGAGAAAACGCGTTTAAAGCCATAAAAAGATTTCACTCTGTTTTGGCATTGACCAAGCTACCAACAACCTAAAAAATGATCAGAACTGGAGAAATTACACATTGACATTGGGTGAAATCATGTAACTCTTAAGGACGTGTTGCAGACTTGTTGAATAGATTCATTTTTCTTGTTTTGTTTGTTTTTGATGAAATTGTGCTTTTCTCGTCGAGAAAAGGCGTTTAACGCGATAAAAAGGTTTAGTGCGTTATGAATACGGGCTAGCTTACCAAAAGTAAAAATGTGAACTAAATAAGACCGGGAGTCGTTTTTATTGCTTAAAACACGATTTCTCGACCAGAATATGCTTTTTCAAAAAAGCCATGTTCCCATGGCGAGAGACTCGTTTTCTGTGAGAAAATGCATTAAAAGGAGGGATTTCATTAGAAACACTGTAAATACATATTGTACTTGTCTGAAAACGCACAGAACCTTGAAATAGAAGGTTTCTCACCAAAAAACACATTGGTGAAACCCCTATCTTAAGGCTCTGAGGTGTTTGCACACATGTACAACAGGCATGTTTAAACTATAACGTTTTTAGTGAAATCATGTTTCTCTCGAGGAGAAAACGCGTTTAAAGCCATAAAAAGATCTCACTGTGTTTTGGCATTGACCAAGCTACCAACAACCTAAAAAATGATCAGAACTGGAGAAATTACACATTGACATTGGGTGAAATCATGTAACTCTTAAGGACGTGTTGCAGACTTGTTGAATAGATTCTTTTTTCTTGTTTTGTTTGTTTTTGATGAAATTGGGCTTTTCTCGTCGAGAAAAGGCGTTTAACGCGATAAAAAGGTTTAGTGCGTTATGAATACGGGCTAGCTTACCAAAAGTACAAATGTGAACTAAATAAGACCGGGAGTCGTTTTTATTGCTTAAAACACGATTTCTCGACAAGAATATGCTTTTTCAAAAAAGCCATGTTCCCATGGCGAGAGACTCGCTTTCTGTGGGAAAATGCATTAAAAGGAGGGATTTCATTAGAAACACTGTAAATACATATTGTACTTGTCTGAAAACGCACAGAACCTTGAAATAGAAGGTTTCTCACCAAAAAACACATTGGTGAAACCCCTATCTTAAGGCTCTGAGTGTTTGCACACATGTACAACAGGCTGGTTTGAACTATAACGTTTTTAGTGAAATCGTGTTTCTCTCGAGGAGAAAATGCGTTTAAAGCCATAAAAAGATCTCACTGTGTTTTGGCATTGACCAAGCTACCAACAACCTAAAAAATGATCAGAACTGGAGAAATGACACATTGATATTGGGTGAAATCATGTAACTCTTAAGGACGTGTTGTAGACTTGTTGAATAGATTCATTTTTCTTGTTTTGTTTGTTTTTGATGAAATTGTGCTTTTCTCGTCGAGAAAAGGCGTTTAACGCGATAAAAATGTTTAGTGCGTTATGAATACGGGCTAGCTTACCAAAAGTAAAAATGTGAACTAAATAAGGCCGGGAGTCGTTTTTATTGTTTAAAACATGATTTCTCGACCAGAATATGCTTTTTCAAAAAAGCCATGTTCCCATGGCGAGAGACTCGTTTTCTGTGAGAAAATGCATTAAAAGGAGGGATTTCATCAGAAACACTATAAATACATATTGTACTTGTCTGAAAACGCACAGAACCTTGAAATAGAAGGTTTCTCACCAAAAAACACATTGGTGAAACCCCTATCTTAAGGCTCTGAGGTGTTTGCACACATGTACAACAGGCATGTTTAAACTATAACGTTTTTAGTGAAATCATGTTTCTCTCGAGGAGAAAACGCGTTTAAAGCCATAAAAAGATCTCACTGTGTTTTGGCATTGACCAAGCTACCAACAACCTAAAAAATGATCAGAACTGGAGAAATTACACATTGACATTGGGTGAAATTATGTAACTCTTAAGGACGTGTTGCAGAGTTGTTGAATAGATTCATTTTTCTTGTTTTGTTTGTTTTTGATGAAATTGTGCTTTTCTCGTCGAGAAAAGGCGTTTAACGCGATAAAAAGGTTTAGCGCGTTATGAATACGGGCTAGCTTACCAAAAGTACAAATGTGAACTAAATAAGACCGGGAGTCGTTTTTATTGCTTGATACACGATTTCTCGACCAGAATATGCTTTTTCAAAAAAGCCATGTTCCCATGGCGAGAGACTCGTTTTCTGTGAGAAAATGCATTAAAAGGAGGGATTTCATTAGAAACACTGTAAATACATATTGTACTTGTCTGAAAACGCACAGAACCTTGAAATAGAAGGTTTCTCACCAAAAAACACATTGGTGAAACCCCTATCTTAAGGCTCTGAGGTGTTTGCACACATGTACAACAGGCATGTTTAAACTATAACGTTTTTAGTGAAATCATGTTTCTCTCGAGGAGAAAACGCGTTTAAAGCCATAAAAAGATCTCACTGTGTTTTGGCATTGACCAAGCTACCAACAACCTAAAAAATGATCAGAACTGGAGAAATTACACATTGACATTGGGTGAAATCATGTAACTCTTAAGGACGTGTTGCAGACTTGTTGAATAGATTCATTTTTCTTGTTTTGTTTGTTTTTGATGAAATTGTGCTTTTCTCGTCGAGAAGAGGCGTTTAACGCGATAAAAAGGTTTAGTGCGTTATGAATACGGGCTAGCTTACCAAAAGTACAAATGTGAACTAAATAAGACCGGGAGTCGTTTTTATTGCTTGATACACGATTTCTCGACCAGAATATGCTTTTTCAAAAAAGCCATGTTCCCATGGCGAGAGACTCGTTTTCTGTGAGAAAATGCATTAAAAGGAGGGATTTCATTAGAAACACTGTAAATACATATTGTACCTGTCTGAAAACGCACAGAACCTTGAAATAGAAGGTTTCTCACCAAAAAACACATTGGTGAAACCCCTATCTTAAGGCTCTGAGAGTTTGCACACATGTACAACAGGCTGGTTTGAACTATAACGTTTTTAGTGAAATCGTGTTTCTCTCGAGGAGAAAACGCGTTTAAAGCCATAAAAAGATCTCACTGTGTTTTGGCATTGACCAAGCTACCAACAACCTAAAAAATGATCAGAACTGGAGAAATTACACATTGACATTGGGTGAAATCATGTAACTCTTAAGGACGTGTTGTAGACTTGTTGAATAGATTCATTTTTCTTGTTTTGTTTGTTTTTGATGAAATTGTGCTTTTCTCGTCGAGAAAAGGCGTTTAACGCAATAAAAAGGTTTAGTGCGTTATGAATACGAGCTAGCTTACCAAAAGTAAAAATGTGAACTAAATAAGGCCGGGAGTCGTTTTTATTGTTTAAAACACGATTTCTCGACCAGAATATGCTTTTTCAAAAAAGTCTTGTTCCCATGGCGAGAGACTCGTTTTCTGTGAGAAAATGCATTAAAAGGAGGGATTTCATCAGAAACACTATAAATACATATTGTACTTGTCTGAAAACGCACAGAACCTTGAAATAGAAGGTTTCTCACCAAAAAACACATTGGTGAAACCCCTATCTTAAGGCTCTGAGGTGTTTGCACACATGTACAACAGGCATGTTTAAACTATAACGTTTTTAGTGAAATCATGTTTCTCTCGAGGAGAAAACGCGTTTAAAGCCATAAAAAGATCTCACTGTGTTTTGGCATTGACCAAGCTACCAACAACCTAAAAAATGATCAGAACTGGAGAAATTACACATTGACATTGGGTGAAATTATGTAACTCTTAAGGACGTGTTGCAGACTTGTTGAATAGATTCATTTTTCTTGTTTTGTTTGTTTTTGATGAAATTGTGCTTTTCTCGTCGAGAAGAGGCGTTTAACGCGATAAAAAGGTTTAGTGCGTTATGAATACGGGCTAGCTTACCAAAAGTACAAATGTGAACTAAATAAGACCGGGAGTCGTTTTTATTGCTTGATACACGATTTCTCGACCAGAATATGCTTTTTCAAAAAAGCCATGTTCCCATGGCGAGAGACTCGTTTTCTGTGAGAAAATGCATTAAAAGGAGGGATTTCATTAGAAACACTGTAAATACATATTGTACTTGTCTGAAAACGCACAGAACCTTGAAATAGAAGGTTTCTCACCAAAAAACACATTGGTGAAACCCCTATCTTAAGGCTCTGAGAGTTTGCACACATGTACAACAGGCTGGTTTGAACTATAACGTTTTTAGTGAAATCGTGTTTCTCTCGAGGAGAAAACGCGTTTAAAGCCATAAAAAGATCTCACTGTGTTTTGGCATTGACCAAGCTACCAACAACCTAAAAAATGATCAGAACTGGAGAAATTACACATTGACATTGGGTGAAATCATGTAACTCTTAAGGACGTGTTGTAGACTTGTTGAATAGATTCATTTTTCTTGTTTTGTTTGTTTTTGATGAAATTGTGCTTTTCTCGTCGCGAAAAAGGCGTTTAACGCGATAAAAAGGTTTAGTGCGTTATGAATACGGGCTAGCTTACCAAAAGTAAAAATGTGAACTAAATAAGGCCGGGAGTCGTTTTTATTGTTTAAAACACGATTTCTCGACCAGAATATGCTTTTTCAAAAAAGTCTTGTTCCCATGGCGAGAGACTCGTTTTCTGTGAGAAAATGCATTAAAAGGAGGGATTTCATCAGAAACACTATAAATACATATTGTACTTGTCTGAAAACGCACAGAACCTTGAAATAGAAGGTTTCTCACCAAAAAACACATTGGTGAAACCCCTATCTTAAGGCTCTGAGGTGTTTGCACACATGTACAACAGGCATGTTTAAACTATAACGTTTTTAGTGAAATCATGTTTCTCTCGAGGAGAAAACGCGTTTAAAGCCATAAAAAGATCTCACTGTGTTTTGGCATTGACCAAGCTACCAACAACCTAAAAAATGATCAGAACTGGAGAAATTACACATTGACATTGGGTGAAATCATGTAACTCTTAAGGACGTGTTGCAGACTTGTTGAATAGATTCATTTTTCTTGTTTTGTTTGTTTTTGATGAAATTGTGCTTTTCTCGTCGAGAAAAGGCGTTTAACGCGATAAAAAGGTTTAGTGCGTTATGAATACGGGCTAGCTTACCAAAAGTACAAATGTGAACTAAATAAGACCGGGAGTCGTTTTTATTGCTTGATACACGATTTCTCGACCAGAATATGCTTTTTCAAAAAAGCCATGTTCCCATGGCGAGAGACTCGTTTTCTGTGAGAAAATGCATTAAAAGGAGGGATTTCATTAGAAACACGCTAAATACATATTGTACTTGTCTGAAAACGCACAGAACCTTGAAATAGAAGGTTTCTCACCAAAAAACACATTGGTGAAACCCCTATCTTAAGGCTCTGAGGTGTTTGCACACATGTACAACAGGCATGTTTAAACTATAACGTTTTTAGTGAAATCATGTTTCTCTCGAGGAGAAAACGCGTTTAAAGCCATAAAAAGATCTCACTGTGTTTTGGCATTGACCAAGCTACCAACAACCTAAAAAATGATCAGAACTGGAGAAATTACACATTGACATTGGGTGAAATCATGGAACTCTTAAGGACGTGTTGCAGACTTGTTGAATAGATTCATTTTTCTTGTTTTGTTTGTTTTTGATGAAATTGTGCTTTTCTCGTCGAGAAAAGGCGTTTAACGCGATAAAAAGGTTTAGTGCGTTATGAATACGGGCTAGCTTACCAAAAGTAAAAATGTGAACTAAATAAGACCGGGAGTCGTTTTTATTGCTTAAAACACGATTTCTCGACCAGAATATGCTTTTTCAAAAAAGCCATGTTCCCATGGCGAGAGACTCGTTTTCTGAGAAAATGCATTAGAAGGAGGGATTTCATTAGAAACACTGTAAATACATATTGTACTTGTCTGAAAACGCACAGAACCTTGAAATAGAAGGTTTCTCACCAAAAAACACATTGGTGAAACCCCTATCTTAAGGCTCTGAGGTGTTTGCACACATGTACAACAGGCATGTTTAAACTATAACGTTTTTAGTGAAATCATGTTTTTCTCGAGGAGAAAACGCGTTTAAAGCCATAAAAAGATTTCACTCTGTTTTGGCATTGACCAAGCTACCAACAACCTAAAAAATGATCAGAACTGGAGAAATTACACATTGACATTGGGTGAAATCATGTAACTCTTAAGGACGTGTTGCAGACTTATTGAATAGATTCATTTTTCTTGTTTTGTTTGTTTTTGATGAAGTTGTGCTTTTCTCGTCGAGAAAAGGCGTTTAACGCGATAAAAAGGTTTAGTGCGTTATGAATACGGGCTAGCTTACCAAAAGTACAAATGTGAACTAAATAAGACCGGGAGTCGTTTTTATTGCTTGATACACGATTTCTCGACCAGAATATGCTTTTTCAAAAAAGCCATGTTCCCATGGCGAGAGACTCGTTTTCTGTGAGAAAATGCATTAAAAAGAGGGATTTCATTAGAAACACTGTAAATACATATTGTACTTGTCTGAAAACGCACAGAACCTTGAAATAGAAGGTTTCTCACCAAAAAACACATTGGTGAAACCCCTATCTTAAGGCTCTGAGAGTTTGCACACATGTACAACAGGCTGGTTTGAACTATAACGTTTTTAGTGAAATCATGTTTCTCTCGAGGAGAAAACGCGTTTAAAGCCATAAAAAGATTTCACTCTGTTTTGGCATTGACCAAGCTACCAACAACCTAAAAAATGATCAGAACTGGAGAAATTACACATTGACATTGGGTGAAATCATGTAACTCTTAAGGACGTGTTGTAGACTTGTTGAATAGATTCATTTTTCTTGTTTTGTTTGTTTTTGATGAAATTGTGCTTTTCTCGTCGGGAAAAGGCGTTTAACGCGATAAAATGGTTTAGTGCGTTATGAATACGGGCTAGCTTACCAAAAGTAAAAATGTGAACTAAATAAGACCGGGAGTCGTTTTTATTGCTTGATACACGATTTCTCGACCAGAATATGCTTTTTCAAAAAAGCCATGTTCCCATGGCGAGAGACTCGTTTTCTGTGAGAAAATGCATTAAAAGGAGGGATTTCATTAGAAACACTGTAAATACATATTGTACTTGTCTGAAAACGCACAGAACCTTGAAATAGAAGGTTTCTCACCAAAAAACACATTGGTGAAACCCCTATCTTAAGGCTCTGAGAGTTTGCACACATGTACAACAGGCTGGTTTGAACTATAATGTTTTTAGTGAAATCATGTTTCTCTCGAGGAGAAAACGCGTTTAAAGCCATAAAAAGATTTCACTCTGTTTTGGCATTGACCAAGCTACCAACAACCTAAAAAATGATCAGAACTGGAGAAATTACATATTGACATTGGGTGAAATCATGTAACTCTTAAGGACGTGTTGCAGACTTGTTGAATAGATTCATTTTTCTTGTTTTGTTTGTTTTTGATGAAATTGTGCTTTTCTCGTCGAGAAGAGGCGTTTAACGCGATAAAAAGGTTTAGTGCGTTATGAATACGGGCTAGCTTACCAAAAGTACAAATGTGAACTAAATAAGACCGGGAGTCGTTTTTATTGCTTGATACACGATTTCTCGACCAGAATATGCTTTTTCAAAAAAGCCATGTTCCCATGGCGAGAGACTCGTTTTCTGTGAGAAAATGCATTAAAAGGAGGGATTTCATTAGAAACACTGTAAATACATATTGTACCTGTCTGAAAACGCACAGAACCTTGAAATAGAAGGTTTCTCACCACAAAACACATTGGTGAAACCCCTATCTTAAGGCTCTGAGAGTTTGCACACATGTACAACAGGCTGGTTTGAACTATAACGTTTTTAGTGAAATCGTGTTTCTCTCGAGGAGAAAACGCGTTTAAAGCCATAAAAAGATCTCACTGTGTTTTGGCATTGACCAAGCTACCAACAACCTAAAAAATGATCAGAACTGGAGAAATTACACATTGACATTGGGTGAAATCATGTAACTCTTAAGGACGTGTTGTAGACTTGTTGAATAGATTCATTTTTCTTGTTTTGTTTGTTTTTGATGAAATTGTGCTTTTCTCGTCGAGAAAAGGCGTTTAACGCAATAAAAAGGTTTAGTGCGTTATGAATACGGGCTAGCTTACCAAAAGTACAAATGTGAACTAAATAAGGCCGGGAGTCGTTTTTATTGTTTAAAACACGATTTCTCGACCAGAATATGCTTTTTCAAAAAAGTCTTGTTCCCATGGCGAGAGACTCGTTTTCTGTAAAAAATGCATTAAAAGGAGGGATTTCATCAGAAACACTATAAATACATATTGTACTTGTCTGAAAACGCACAGAACCTTGAAATAGAAGGTTTCTCACCAAAAAACACATTGGTGAAACCCCTATCTTAAGGCTCTGAGGTGTTTGCACACATGTACAACAGGCATGTTTAAACTATAACGTTTTTAGTGAAATCATGTTTCTCTCGAGGAGAAAACGCGTTTAAAGCCATAAAAAGATCTCACTGTGTTTTGGCATTGACCAAGCTACCAACAACCTAAAAAATGATCAGAACTGGAGAAATTACACATTGACATTGGGTGAAATCATGTAACTCTTAAGGACGTGTTGCAGACTTGTTGAATAGATTCATTTTTCTTGTTTTGTTTGTTTTTGATGAAATTGTGCTTTTCTCGTCGAGAAGAGGCGTTTAACGCGATAAAAAGGTTTAGTGCGTTATGAATACGGGCTAGCTTACCAAAAGTACAAATGTGAACTAAATAAGACCGGGAGTCGTTTTTATTGCTTGATACACGATTTCTCGACCAGAATATGCTTTTTCAAAAAAGCCATGTTCCCATGGCGAGAGACTCGTTTTCTGTGAGAAAATGCATTAAAAGGAGGGATTTCATTAGAAACACTGTAAATACATATTGTACCTGTCTGAAAACGCACAGAACCTTGAAATAGAAGGTTTCTCACCAAAAAACACATTGGTGAAACCCCTATCTTAAGGCTCTGAGAGTTTGCACACATGTACAACAGGCTGGTTTGAACTATAACGTTTTTAGTGAAATCGTGTTTCTCTCGAGGAGAAAACGCGTTTAAAGCCATAAAAAGATCTCACTGTGTTTTGGCATTGACCAAGCTACCAACAACCTAAAAAATGATCAGAACTGGAGAAATTACACATTGACATTGGGTGAAATCATGTAACTCTTAAGGACGTGTTGTAGACTTGTTGAATAGATTCATTTTTCTTGTTTTGTTTGTTTTTGATGAAATTGTGCTTTTCTCGTCGAGAAAAGGCGTTTAACGCAATAAAAAGGTTTAGTGCGTTATGAATACGGGCTAGCTTACCAAAAGTAAAAATGTGAACTAAATAAGGCCGGGAGTCGTTTTTATTGTTTAAAACACGATTTCTCGACCAGAATATGCTTTTTCAAAAAAGTCTTGTTCCCATGGCGAGAGACTCGTTTTCTGTAAAAAATGCATTAAAAGGAGGGATTTCATCAGAAACACTATAAATACATATTGTACTTGTCTGAAAACGCACAGAACCTTGAAATAGAAGGTTTCTCACCAAAAAACACATTGGTGAAACCCCTATCTTAAGGCTCTGAGGTGTTTGCACACATGTACAACAGGCATGTTTAAACTATAACGTTTTTAGTGAAATCATGTTTCTCTCGAGGAGAAAACGCGTTTAAAGCCATAAAAAGATCTCACTGTGTTTTGGCATTGACCAAGCTACCAACAACCTAAAAAATGATCAGAACTGGAGAAATTACACATTGACATTGGGTGAAATTATGTAACTCTTAAGGACGTGTTGCAGACTTGTTGAATATATTCATTTTTCTTGTTTTGTTTGTTTTTGATGAAATTGTGCTTTTCTCGTCGAGAAGAGGCGTTTAACGCGATAAAAAGGTTTAGTGCGTTATGAATACGGGCTAGCTTACCAAAAGTACAAATGTGAACTAAATAAGACCGGGAGTCGTTTTTATTGCTTGATACACGATTTCTCGACCAGAATATGCTTTTTCAAAAAAGCCATGTTCCCATGGCGAGAGACTCGTTTTCTGTGAGAAAATGCATTAAAAGGAGGGATTTCATTAGAAACACTGTAAATACATATTGTACTTGTCTGAAAACGCACAGAACCTTGAAATAGAAGGTTTCTCACCAAAAAACACATTGGTGAAACCCCTATCTTAAGGCTCTGAGAGTTTGCACACATGTACAACAGGCTGGTTTGAACTATAACGTTTTTAGTGAAATCGTGTTTCTCTCGAGGAGAAAACGCGTTTAAAGCCATAAAAAGATCTCACTGTGTTTTGGCATTGACCAAGCTACCAACAACCTAAAAAATGATCAGAACTGGAGAAATTACACATTGACATTGGGTGAAATCATGTAACTCTTAAGGACGTGTTGTAGACTTGTTGAATAGATTCATTTTTCTTGTTTTGTTTGTTTTTGATGAAATTGTGCTTTTCTCGTCGAGAAAAGGCGTTTAACGCGATAAAAAGGTTTAGTGCGTTATGAATACGGGCTAGCTTACCAAAAGTAAAAATGTGAACTAAATAAGGCCGGGAGTCGTTTTTATTGTTTAAAACACGATTTCTCGACCAGAATATGCTTTTTCAAAAAAGTCTTGTTCCCATGGCGAGAGACTCGTTTTCTGTGAGAAAATGCATTAAAAGGAGGGATTTCATCAGAAACACTATAAATACATATTGTACTTGTCTGAAAACGCACAGAACCTTGAAATAGAAGGTTTCTCACCAAAAAACACATTGGTGAAACCCCTATCTTAAGGCTCTGAGGTGTTTGCACACATGTACAACAGGCATGTTTAAACTATAACGTTTTTAGTGAAATCATGTTTCTCTCGAGGAGAAAACGCGTTTAAAGCCATAAAAAGATCTCACTGTGTTTTGGCATTGACCAAGCTACCAACAACCTAAAAAATGATCAGAACTGGAGAAATTACACATTGACATTGGGTGAAATCATGTAACTCTTAAGGACGTGTTGCAGACTTGTTGAATAGATTCATTTTTCTTGTTTTGTTTGTTTTTGATGAAATTGTGCTTTTCTCGTCGAGAAAAGGCGTTTAACGCGATAAAAAGGTTTAGTGCGTTATGAATACGGGCTAGCTTACCAAAAGTACAAATGTGAACTAAATAAGACCGGGAGTCGTTTTTATTGCTTGATACACGATTTCTCGACCAGAATATGCTTTTTCAAAAAAGCCATGTTCCCATGGCGAGAGACTCGTTTTCTGTGAGAAAATGCATTAAAAGGAGGGATTTCATTAGAAACACGCTAAATACATATTGTACTTGTCTGAAAACGCACAGAACCTTGAAATAGAAGGTTTCTCACCAAAAAACACATTGGTGAAACCCCTATCTTAAGGCTCTGAGGTGTTTGCACACATGTACAACAGGCATGTTTAAACTATAACGTTTTTAGTGAAATCATGTTTCTCTCGAGGAGAAAACGCGTTTAAAGCCATAAAAAGATCTCACTGTGTTTTGGCATTGACCAAGCTACCAACAACCTAAAAAATGATCAGAACTGGAGAAATTACACATTGACATTGGGTGAAATCATGTAACTCTTAAGGACGTGTTGCAGACTTGTTGAATAGATTCATTTTTCTTGTTTTGTTTGTTTTTGATGAAATTGTGCTTTTCTCGTCGAGAAGAGGCGTTTAACGCGATAAAAAGGTTTAGTGCGTTATGAATACGGGCTAGCTTACCAAAAGTACAAATGTGAACTAAATAAGACCGGGAGTCGTTTTTATTGCTTGATACACGATTTCTCGACCAGAATATGCTTTTTCAAAAAAGCCATGTTCCCATGGCGAGAGACTCGTTTTCTGTGAGAAAATGCATTAAAAGGAGGGATTTCATTAGAAACACTGTAAATACATATTGTACTTGTCTGAAAACGCACAGAACCTTGAAATAGAAGGTTTCTCACCAAAAAACACATTGGTGAAACCCCTATCTTAAGGCTCTGAGAGTTTGCACACATGTACAACAGGCTGGTTTGAACTATAACGTTTTTAGTGAAATCGTGTTTCTCTCGAGGAGAAAACGCGTTTAAAGCCATAAAAAGATCTCACTGTGTTTTGGCATTGACCAAGCTACCAACAACCTAAAAAATGATCAGAACTGGAGAAATTACACATTGACATTGGGTGAAATCATGTAACTCTTAAGGACGTGTTGTAGACTTGTTGAATAGATTCATTTTTCTTGTTTTGTTTGTTTTTGATGAAATTGTGCTTTTCTCGTCGAGAAAAGGCGTTTAACGCGATAAAAAGGTTTAGTGCGTTATGAATACGGGCTAGCTTACCAAAAGTAAAAATGTGAACTAAATAAGGCCGGGAGTCGTTTTTATTGTTTAAAACACGATTTCTCGACCAGAATATGCTTTTTCAAAAAAGTCTTGTTCCCATGGCGAGAGACTCGTTTTCTGTGAGAAAATGCATTAAAAGGAGGGATTTCATCAGAAACACTATAAATACATATTGTACTTGTCTGAAAACGCACAGAACCTTGAAATAGAAGGTTTCTCACCAAAAAACACATTGGTGAAACCCCTATCTTAAGGCTCTGAGGTGTTTGCACACATGTACAACAGGCATGTTTAAACTATAACGTTTTTAGTGAAATCATGTTTCTCTCGAGGAGAAAACGCGTTTAAAGCCATAAAAAGATCTCACTGTGTTTTGGCATTGACCAAGCTACCAACAACCTAAAAAATGATCAGAACTGGAGAAATTACACATTGACATTGGGTGAAATCATGTAACTCTTAAGGACGTGTTGCAGACTTGTTGAATAGATTCATTTTTCCTGTTTTGTTTGTTTTTGATGAAATTGTGCTTTTCTCGTCGAGAAAAGGCGTTTAACGCGATAAAAAGGTTTAGTGCGTTATGAATACGGGCTAGCTTACCAAAAGTACAAATGTGAACTAAATAAGACCGGGAGTCGTTTTTATTGCTTGATACACGATTTCTCGACCAGAATATGCTTTTTCAAAAAAGCCATGTTCCCATGGCGAGAGACTCGTTTTCTGTGAGAAAATGCATTAAAAGGAGGGATTTCATTAGAAACACTGTAAATACATATTGTACTTGTCTGAAAACGCACAGAACCTTGAAATAGAAGGTTTCTCACCAAAAAACACATTGGTGAAACCCCTATCTTAAGGCTCTGAGAGTTTGCACACATGTACAACAGGCTGGTTTGAACTATAACGTTTTTAGTGAAATCATGTTTCTCTCGAGGAGAAAACGCGTTTAAAGCCATAAAAAGATTTCACTCTGTTTTGGCATTGACCAAGCTACCAACAACCTAAAAAATGATCAGAACTGGAGAAATTACACATTGACATTGGGTGAAATCATGTAACTCTTAAGGACTTGTTGTAGACTTGTTGAATAGATTCATTTTTCTTGTTTTGTTTGTTTTTGATGAAATTGTGCTTTTCTCGTCGGGAAAAGGCGTTTAACGCGATAAAATGGTTTAGTGCGTTATGAATACGGGCTAGCTTACCAAAAGTAAAAATGTGAACTAAATAAGACCGGGAGTCGTTTTTATTGCTTGATACACGATTTCTCGACCAGAATATGCTTTTTCAAAAAAGCCATGTTCCCATGGCGAGAGACTCGTTTTCTGTGAGAAAATGCATTAAAAGGAGGGATTTCATTAGAAACACTGTAAATACATATTGTACTTGTCTGAAAACGCACAGAACCTTGAAATAGAAGGTTTCTCACCAAAAAACACATTGGTGAAACCCCTATCTTAAGGCTCTGAGAGTTTGCACACATGTACAACAGGCTGGTTTGAACTATAACGTTTTTAGTGAAATCATGTTTCTCTCGAGGAGAAAACGCGTTTAAAGCCATAAAAAGATTTCACTCTGTTTTGGCATTGACCAAGCTACCAACAACCTAAAAAATGATCAGAACTGGAGAAATTACACATTGACATTGGGTGAAATCATGTAACTCTTAAGGACGTGTTGTAGACTTGTTGAATAGATTCATTTTTCTTGTTTTGTTTGTTTTTGATGAAATTGTGCTTTTCTCGTCGAGAAAAGGCGTTTAACGCGATAAAATGGTTTAGTGCGTTATGAATACGGGCTAGCTTACCAAAAGTAAAAATGTGAACTAAATAAGACCGGGAGTCGTTTTTATTGCTTAAAACACGATTTCTCGAACAGAATATGCTTTTTCAAAAAAGCCATGTTCCCATGGCGAGAGACTCGTTTTCTGTGAGAAAATGCATTAAAAGGAGGGATTTCATTAGAAACACTGTAAATACATATTGTACTTGTCTGAAAACGCACAGAACCTTGAAATAGAAGGTTTCTCACCAAAAAACACATTGGTGAAACCCCTATTTTAAGGCTCTGAGGTGTTTGCACACATGTACAACAGGCATGTTTAAACTATAACGTTTTTAGTGAAATCATGTTTCTCTCGAGGAGAAAACGCGTTTAAAGCCATAAAAAGATCTCACTGTGTTTTGGCATTGACCAAGCTACCAACAACCTAAAAAATGATCAGAACTGGAGAAATTACACATTGACATTGGGTGAAATCATGTAACTCTTAAGGACGTGTTGCAGACTTGTTGAATAGATTCATTTTTCTTGTTTTGTTTGTTTTTGATGAAATTGTGCTTTTCTCGTCGAGAAAAGGCGTTTAACGCGATAAAAAGGTTTAGTGCGTTATGAATACGGGCTAGCTTACCAAAAGTAAAAATGTGAACTAAATAAGACCGGGAGTCGTTTATATTGCTTAAAACACGATTTCTCGACCAGAATATGCTTTTTCAAAAAAGCCATGTTCCCATGGCGAGAGACTCGTTTTCTGAGAAAATGCATTAGAAGGAGGGATTTCATTAGAAACACTGTAAATACATATTGTACTTGTCTGAAAACGCACAGAACCTTGAAATAGAAGGTTTCTCACCAAAAAACACATTGGTGAAACCCCTATCTTAAGGCTCTGAGGTGTTTGCACACATGTACAACAGGCATGTTTAAACTATAACGTTTTTAGTGAAATCATGTTTCTCTCGAGGAGAAAACGCGTTTAAAGCCATAAAAAGATCTCACTGTGTTTTGGCATTGACCAAGCTACCAACAACCTAAAAAATGATCAGAACTGGAGAAATTACACATTGACATTGGGTGAAATCATGTAACTCTTAAGGACGTGTTGTAGACTTGTTGAATAGATTCATTTTTCTTGTTTTGTTTGTTTTTGATGAAATTGTGCTTTTCTCGTCGAGAAAAGGCGTTTAACGCGATAAAAAGGTTTAGTGCGTTATGAATACGGGCTAGCTTACCAAAAGTAAAAATGTGAACTAAATAAGGCCGGGAGTCGTTTTTATTGTTTAAAACACGATTTCTCGACCAGAATATGCTTTTTCAAAAAAGCCATGTTCCCATGGCGAGAGACTCGTTTTCTGTGAGAAAATGCATTAAAAGGAGGGATTTCATCAGAAACACTAAAAATACATATTGTACTTGTCTGAAAACGCACAGAACCTTGAAATAGAAGGTTTCTCACCAAAAAACACATTGGTGAAACCCCTATCTTAAGGCTCTGAGGTGTTTGCACACATGTACAACAGGCATGTTTAAACTATAACGTTTTTAGTGAAATCATGTTTCTCTCGAGGAGAAAACGCGTTTAAAGCCATAAAAAGATCTCACTGTGTTTTGGCATTGACCAAGCTACCAACAACCTAAAAAATGATCAGAACTGGAGAAATTACACATTGACATTGGGTGAAATCATGTAACTCTTAAGGACGTGTTGCAGACTTATTGAATAGATTCATTTTTCTTGTTTTGTTTGTTTTTGATGAAATTGTGCTTTTCTCGTCGAGAAAATGCGTTTAACGCGATAAAAAGGTTTAGTGCGTTATGAATACGGGCTAGCTTACCAAAAGTACAAATGTGAACTAAATAAGACCGGGAGTCGTTTTTATTGCTTGATACACGATTTCTCGACCAGAATATGCTTTTTCAAAAAAGCCATGTTCCCATGGCGAGAGACTCGTTTTCTGTGAGAAAATGCATTAAAAAGAGGGATTTCATTAGAAACACTGTAAATACATATTGTACTTGTCTGAAAACGCACAGAACCTTGAAATAGAAGGTTTCTCACCAAAAAACACATTGGTGAAACCCCTATTTTAAGGCTCTGAGGTGTTTGCACACATGTACAACAGGCATGTTTAAACTATAACGTTTTTAGTGAAATCATGTTTCTCTCGAGGAGAAAACGCGTTTAAAGCCATAAAAAGATCTCACTGTGTTTTGGCATTGACCAAGCTACCAACAACCTAAAAAATGATCAGAACTGGAGAAATTACACATTGACATTGGGTGAAATCATGTAACTCTTAAGGACGTGTTGCAGACTTGTTGAATAGATTCATTTTTCTTGTTTTGTTTGTTTTTGATGAAATTGTGCTTTTCTCGTCGAGAAAAGGCGTTTAACGCGATAAAAAGGTTTAGTGCGTTATGAATACGGGCTAGCTTACCAAAAGTAAAAATGTGAACTAAATAAGACCGGGAGTCGTTTATATTGCTTAAAACACGATTTCTCGACCAGAATATGCTTTTTCAAAAAAGCCATGTTCCCATGGCGAGAGACTCGTTTTCTGAGAAAATGCATTAGAAGGAGGGATTTCATTAGAAACACTGTAAATACATATTGTACTTGTCTGAAAACGCACAGAACCTTGAAATAGAAGGTTTCTCACCAAAAAACACATTGGTGAAACCCCTATCTTAAGGCTCTGAGGTGTTTGCACACATGTACAACAGGCATGTTTAAACTATAACGTTTTTAGTGAAATCATGTTTCTCTCGAGGAGAAAACGCGTTTAAAGCCATAAAAAGATCTCACTGTGTTTTGGCATTGACCAAGCTACCAACAACCTAAAAAATGATCAGAACTGGAGAAATTACACATTGACATTGGGTGAAATCATGTAACTCTTAAGGACGTGTTGTAGACTTGTTGAATAGATTCATTTTTCTTGTTTTGTTTGTTTTTGATGAAATTGTGCTTTTCTCGTCGAGAAAAGGCGTTTAACGCGATAAAAAGGTTTAGTGCGTTATGAATACGGGCTAGCTTACCAAAAGTAAAAATGTGAACTAAATAAGGCCGGGAGTCGTTTTTATTGTTTAAAACACGATTTCTCGACCAGAATATGCTTTTTCAAAAATGCCATGTTCCCATGGCGAGAGACTCGTTTTCTGTGAGAAAATGCATTAAAAGGAGGGATTTCATCAGAAACACTAAAAATACATATTGTACTTGTCTGAAAACGCACAGAACCTTGAAATAGAAGGTTTCTCACCAAAAAACACATTGGTGAAACCCCTATCTTAAGGCTCTGAGGTGTTTGCTCACATGTACAACAGGCATGTTTAAACTATAACGTTTTTAGTGAAATCATGTTTCTCTCGAGGAGAAAACGCGTTTAAAGCCATAAAAAGATCTCACTGTGTTTTGGCATTGACCAAGCTACCAACAACCTAAAAAATGATCAGAACTGGAGAAATTACACATTGACATTGGGTGAAATCATGTAACTCTTAAGGACGTGTTGCAGACTTATTGAATAGATTCATTTTTCTTGTTTTGTTTGTTTTTGATGAAATTGTGCTTTTCTCGTCGAGAAAATGCGTTTAACGCGATAAAAAGGTTTAGTGCGTTATGAATACGGGCTAGCTTACCAAAAGTACAAATGTGAACTAAATAAGACCGGGAGTCGTTTTTATTGCTTGATACACGATTTCTCGACCAGAATATGCTTTTTCAAAAAAGCCATGTTCCCATGGCGAGAGACTCGTTTTCTGTGAGAAAATGCATTAAAAAGAGGGATTTCATTAGAAACACTGTAAATACATATTGTACTTGTCTGAAAACGCACAGAACCTTGAAATAGAAGGTTTCTCACCAAAAAACACATTGGTGAAACCCCTATCTTAAGGCTCTGAGAGTTTGCACACATGTACAACAGGCTGGTTTGAACTATAACGTTTTTAGTGAAATCGTGTTTCTCTCGAGGAGAAAATGCATTTAAAGCCATAAAAAGATCTCACTGTGTTTTGGCATTGACCAAGCTACCAACAACCTAAACAATGATCAGAACTGGAGAAATTACACTTTGACATTGTGTGATATCATGCAACTCTTAAGGACGTGTTGTAGACCCGTTGAATAGATTCATTTTTCTTGTTTTGTTTGTTTTTGATGAAATTGTGCTTTTCTCGTCGAGAAAAGGCGTTTAACGCGATAAAAAGGTTTAGTGCGTTATGAATACGGGCTAGCTTACCAAAAGTAAAAATGTGAACTAAATAAGGCCGGGAGTCGTTTTTATTGTTTAAAACACGATTTCTCGACCAGAATATGCTTTTTCAAAAAAGCCATGTTCCCATGGCGAGAGACTCGTTTTCTGTGAGAAAATGCATTAAAAGGAGGGATTTCATCAGAAACACTATAAATACATATTGTACTTGTCTGAAAACGCACAGAACCTTGAAATAGAAGGTTTCTCACCAAAAAACACATTGGTGAAACCCCTATCTTAAGGCTCTGAGAGTTTGCACACATGTACAACAGGCTGGTTTGAACTATAACGTTTTTAGTGAAATCGTGTTTCTCTCGAGGAGAAAACGCGTTTAAAGCCATAAAAAGATCTCACTGTGTTTTGGCATTGACCAAGCTACCAACAACCTAAAACATGATCAGAACTGGAGAAATTACACATTGACATTGCGTGAAATCATGTAACTCTTAAGGACGTGTTGCAGACTTGTTGAATAGATTCATTTTTCTTGTTTTGTTTGTTTTTGATGAAATTGTGCTTTTCTCGTCGAGAAAAGGCGTTTAACGCGATAAAAAGGTTTAGTGCGTTATGAATACGGGCTAGCTTACCAAAAGTACAAATGTGAACTAAATAAGACCGGGAGTCGTTTTTATTGCTTGATACACGATTTCTCGACCAGAATATGCTTTTTCAAAAAAGCCATGTTCCCATGGCGAGAGACTCGTTTTCTGTGAGAAAATGCATTAAAAGGAGGGATTTCATTAGAAACACTGTAAATACATATTGTACTTGTCTGAAAACGCACAGAACCTTGAAATAGAAGGTTTCTCACCAAAAAACACATTGGTGAAACCCCTATCTTAAGGCTCTGAGTGTTTGCACACATGTACAAACAGTCATGTTTAAACTATAACGTTTTTAGTGAAATCATGTTTCTCTCGAGGAGAAAACGCGTTTAAAGCCATAAAAAGATCTCACTGTGTTTTGGCATTGACCAAGCTACCAACAACCTAAAAAATGATCAGAACTGGAGAAATTACATATTGACATTGGGTGAAATCATGTAACTCTTAAGGACGTGTTGCAGACTTGTTGAATAGATTCATTTTTCTTGTTTTGTTTGTTTTTGATGAAATTGTGCTTTTCTCGTCGAGAAAGGGCGTTTAACGCGATAAAAGGTTTAGTGCGTTATGAATACGGGCTAGCTTACCGAAAGTACAAATGTGAACTAAATAAGGCCGGGAGTCGTTTTTATTGCTTAAAACACGATTTCTCGACCAGAATATGCTTTTTCAAAAAAGCCATGTTCCCATGGCGAGAGACTCGTTTTCTGTGAGAAAATGCATTAAAAGGAGGGATTTCATCAGAAACACTATAAATACATATTGTACTTGTCTGAAAACGCACAGAACCTTGAAATAGAAGGTTTCTCACCAAAAAACACATTGGTGAAACCCCTATCTTAAGGCTCTGAGTGTTTGCACACATGTACAAACAGGCATGTTTAAACTATAACGTTTTTAGTGAAATCATGTTTCTCTCGAGGAGAAAACGCGTTTAAAGCCATAAAAAGATCTCACTGTGTTTTGGCATTGACCAAGCTACCAACAACCTAAAAAATGATCAGAACTGGAGAAATTACATATTGACATTGGGTGAAATCATGTAACTCTTAAGGACGTGTTGCAGACTTGTTGAATAGATTCATATTTCTTGTTTTGTTTGTTTTTGATGAAATGGTGCTTTTCTCGTCGAGAAAAGGCGTTTAACGCGATAAAAAGGTTTAGTGCGTTATGAATACGGGCTAGCTTACCAAAAGTACAAATGTGAACTAAATAAGGCCGGGAGTCGTTTTTATTGCTTAAAACACGATTTCTCGACCAGAATATGCTTTTTCAAAAAAGCCATGTTCCCATGGCGAGAGACTCGTTTTCTGTGAGAAAATGCATTAAAAGGAGGGATTTCATCAGAAACACTATAAATACATATTGTACTTGTCTGAAAACGCACAGAACCTTGAAATAGAAGGTTTCTCACCAAAAAACACATTGGTGAAACCCCTATCTTAAGGCTCTGAGTGTTTGCACACATGTACAACAGGCATGGTTAAACTATAACGTTTTTAGTGAAATCATGTTTCTCTCGAGGAGAAAACGCGTTTAAAGCCATAAAAAGATCTCACTGTGTTTTGGCATTGACCAAGCTACCAACAACCTAAAAAATGATCAGAACTGGAGAAATTACACATTTGACATTGGGTGAAATCATGTAACTCTTAAGGACGTGTTGCAGACTTGTTGAATAGATTCATTTTTCTTGTTTTGTTTGTTTTTGATGAAATGGTGCTTTTCTCGTCGAGAAAAGGCGTTTAACGCGATAAAAAGGTTTAGTGCGTTATGAATACGGGCTAGCTTACCAAAAGTACAAATGTGAACTAAATAAGGCCGGGAGTCGTTTTTATTGCTTAAAACACGATTTCTCGACCAGAATATGCTTTTTCAAAAAAGCCATGTTCCCATGGCGAGAGACTTGTTTTCTGTGAGAAAATGCATTAAAAGGAGGGATTTCATCAGAAACACTATAAATACATATTGTACTTGTCTGAAAACGCACAGAACCTTGAAATAGAAGGTTTCTCACCAAAAAACACATTGGTGAAACCCCTATCTTAAGGCTCTGAGTGTTTGCACACATGTACAAACAGGCATGTTTAAACTATAACGTTTTTAGTGAAATCATGTTTCTCTCGAGGACAAAACGCGTTTAAAGCCATAAAAAGATCTCACTGTGTTTTGGCATTGACCAAGCTACCAACAACCTAAAAAATGATCAGAACTGGAGAAATTACATATTGACATTGGGTGAAATCATGTAACTCTTAAGGACGTGTTGCAGACTTGTTGAATAGATTCATTTTTCTTGTTTTGTTTGTTTTTGATGAAATTGCTTTTCTCGTCGAGAAAAGGCGTTTAACGCGATAAAAAGGTTTAGTGCGTTATGAATACGGGCTAGCTTACCAAAAGTACAAATGTGAACTAAATAAGGCCGGGAGTCGTTTTTATTGCTTAAAACACGATTTCTCGACCAGAATATGCTTTTTCAAAAAAGCCATGTTCCCAAGGCGAGAGACTCGTTTTCTGTGAGAAAATGCATTAAAAGGAGGGATTTCATGAGAAACACTATAAATACATATTGTACTTGTCTGAAAACGCACAGAACCTTGAAATAGAAGGTTTCTCACCAAAAAACACATTGGTGAAACCCCTATCTTAAGGCTCTGAGTGTTTGCACACATGTACAAACAGGCATGTTTAAACTATAACGTTTTTAGTGAAATCATGTTTCTCTCGAGGAGAAAACGCGTTTAAAGCCATAAAAAGATCTCACTGTGTTTTGGCATTGACCAAGCTACCAACAACCTAAAACATGATCAGAACTGGAGAAATTACATATTGACATTGGGTGAAATCATGTAACTCTTAAGGACGTGTTGCAGACTTGTTGAATAGATTCATATTTCTTGTTTTGTTTGTTTTTGATGAAATTGTGCTTTTCTCGTCGAGAAAAGGCGTTTAACGCGATAAAAAGGTTTAGTGCGTTATGAATACGGGCTAGCTTACCAAAAGTACAAATGTGAACTAAATAAGGCCGGGAGTCGTTTTTATTGCTTAAAACACGATTTCTCGACCAGAATATGCTTTTTCAAAAAAGCCATGTTCCCATGGCGAGAGACTCGTTTTCTGTGAGAAAATGCATTAAAAGGAGGGATTTCATGAGAAACACTATAAATACATATTGTACTTGTCTGAAAACGCACAGAACCTTGAAATAGAAGGTTTCTCACCAAAAAACACATTGGTGAAACCCCTATCTTAAGGCTCTGAGTGTTTGCATACATGTACAAACAGGCATGTTTAAACTATAACGTTTTTAGTGAAATCATGTTTCTCTCGAGGAGAAAACGCGTTTAAAGCCATAAAAAGATCTCACTGTGTTTTGGCATTGACAAAGCTACCAACAAACCTAAAAAATGATCAGAACTGGAGAAATTACACATTGACATTGGGTGAAATCATGTAACTCTTAAGGACGTGTTGCAGACTTGTTGAATAGATTCATTTTTCTTGTTTTGTTTGTTTTTGATGAAATTGTGCTTTTCTCGTCGAGAAAGGGCGTTTAACGCGATAAAAAGGTTTAGTGCGTTATGAATACGGGCTAGCTTACCAAAAGTACAAATGTGAACTAAATAAGGCCGGGAGTCGTTTTTATTGCTTAAAACACGATTTCTCGACCAGAATATGCTTTTTCAAAAAAGCCATGTTCCCATGGCGAGAGACTCGTTTTCTGTGAGAAAATGCATTAAAAGGAGGGATTTCATGAGAAACACTATAAATACATATTGTACTTGTCTGAAAACGCACAGAACCTTGAAATAGAAGGTTTCTCACCAAAAAACACATTGGTGAAACCCCTATCTTAAGGCTCTGAGTGTTTGCACACATGTACAAACAGGCATGTTTAAACTATAACGTTTTTAGTGAAATCATGTTTCTCTCGAGGAGAAAACGCGTTTAAAGCCATAAAAAGATCTCACTGTGTTTTGGCATTGACCAAGCTACCAACAACCTAAAAAATGATCAGAACTGGAGAAATTACATATTGACATTGGGTGAAATCATGTAACTCTTAAGGACGTGTTGCAGACTTGTTGAATAGATTCATTTTTCTTGTTTTGTTTGTTTTGGATGAAATTGCTTTTCTCGTCGAGAAAAGGCGTTTAACGCGATAAAAAGGTTTAGTGCGTTAGGAATACGGGCTAGCTTACCAAAAGTACAAATGTGAACTAAATAAGGCCGGGAGTCGTTTTTATTGCTTAAAACACGATTTCTCGACCAGAATATGCTTTTTCAAAAAAGCCATGTTCCCATGGCGAGAGACTCGTTTTCTGTGAGAAAATGCATTAAAAGGAGGGATTTCATGAGAAACACTATAAATACATATTGTACTTGTCTGAAAACGCACAGAACCTTGAAATAGAAGGTTTCTCACCAAAAAACACATTGGTGAATTCCCCATCTTAAGGCTCTGAGTGTTTGCACACATGTACAAACAGGCATGTTTAAACTATAACGTTTTTAGTGAAATCATGTTTCTCTCGAGGAGAAAACGCGATTAAAGCCATAAAAAGATCTCACTGTGTTTTGGCATTGACCAAGCTACCAACAACCTAAAAAATGATCAGAACTGGAGAAATTACATATTGACATTGGGTGAAATCATGTAACTCTTAAGGACGTGTTGCAGACTTGTTGAATAGATTCATATTTCTTGTTTTGTTTGTTTTTGATGAAATTGTGCTTTTCTCGTCGAGAAAAGGCGTTTAACGCGATAAAAAGGTTTAGTGCGTTATGAATACGGGCTAGCTTAGCAAAAGTACAAATGTGAACTAAATAAGGCCGGGAGTCGTTTTTATTGCTTAAAACACGATTTCTCGACCAGAATATGCTTTTTCAAAAAAGCCATGTTCCCATGGCGAGAGACTTGTTTTCTGTGAGAAAATGCATTAAAAGGAGGGATTTCATGAGAAACACTATAAATACATATTGTACTTGTCTGAAAACGCACAGAACCTTGAAATAGAAGGTTTCTCACCAAAAAACACATTGGTGAAACCCCTATCTTAAGGCTCTGAGTGTTTGCACACATGTACAACAGGCATGGTTAAACTATAACGTTTTTAGTGAAATCATGTTTCTCTCGAGGAGAAAACGCGTTTAAAGCCATAAAAAGATCTCACTGTGTTTTGGCATTGACCAAGCTACCAACAACCTAAAAAATGATCAGAACTGGAGAAATTACACATTGACATTGGGTGAAATCATGTAACTCTTAAGGACGTGTTGCAGACTTGTTGAATAGATTCATTTTTCTTGTTTTGTTTGTTTTTGATGAAATTGTGCTTTTCTCGTCGAGAAAAGGCGTTTAACGCGATAAAAAGGTTTAGTGCGTTATGAATACGGGCTAGCTTACCAAAAGTACAAATGTGAACTAAATAAGGCCGGGAGTCGTTTTGATTGCTTAAAACACGATTTCTCGACCAGAATATGCTTTTTCAAAAAAGCCATGTTCCCATGGCGAGAGACTCGTTTTCTGTGAGAAAATGCATTAAAAGGAGGGATTTCATGAGAAACACTATAAATACATATTGTACTTGTCTGAAAACGCACAGAACCTTGAAATAGAAGGTTTCTCACCAAAAAACACATTGGTGAAACCCCTATCTTAAGGCTCTGAGTGTTTGCACACATGTACAAACAGGCATGTTTAAACTATAACGTTTTTAGTGAAATCATGTTTCTCTCGAGGAGAAAACGCGTTTAAAGCCATAAAAAGATCTCACTGTGTTTTGGCATTGACCAAGCTACCAACAACCTAAAAAATGATCAGAACTGGAGAAATTACATATTGACATTGGGTGAAATCATGTAACTCTTAAGGACGTGTTGCAGACTTGTTGAATAGATTCATTTTTCTTGTTTTGTTTGTTTTTGATGAAATTGCTTTTCTCGTCGAGAAAAGGCGTTTAACGCGATAAAAAGGTTTAGTGCGTTATGAATACGGGCTAGCTTACCAAAAGTACAAATGTGAACTAAATAAGGCCGGGAGTCGTTTTTATTGCTTAAAACACGATTTCTCGACCAGAATATGCTTTTTCAAAAAAGCCATGTTCCCAAGGCGAGAGACTCGTTTTCTGTGAGAAAATGCATTAAAAGGAGGGATTTCATGAGAAACACTATAAATACATATTGTACTTGTCTGAAAACGCACAGAACCTTGAAATAGAAGGTTTCTCACCAAAAAACACATTGGTGAAACCCCTATCTTAAGGCTCTGAGTGTTTGCACACATGTACAAACAGGCATGTTTAAACTATAACGTTTTTAGTGAAATCATGTTTCTCTCGAGGAGAAAACGCGTTTAAAGCCATAAAAAGATCTCACTGTGTTTTGGCATTGACCAAGCTACCAACAACCTAAAAAATGATCAGAACTGGAGAAATTACATATTGACATTGGGTGAAATCATGTAACTCTTAAGGACGTGTTGCAGACTTGTTGAATAGATTCATTTTTCTTGTTTTGTTTGTTTTTGATGAAATGGTGCTTTTCTCGTCGAGAAAGGGCGTTTAACGCGATAAAAAGGTTTAGTGCGTTATGAATACGGGCTAGCTTACCAAAAGTACAAATGTGAACTAAATAAGGCCGGGAGTCGTTTTTATTGCTTAAAACACGATTTCTCGACCAGAATATGCTTTTTCAAAAAAGCCATGTTCCCATGGCGAGAGACTCGTTTTCTGTGAGAAAATGCATTAAAAGGAGGGATTTCATCAGAAACACTATAAATACATATTGTACTTGTCTGAAAACGCACAGAACCTTGAAATAGAAGGTTTCTCACCAAAAAACACATTGGTGAAACCCCTATCTTAAGGCTCTGAGTGTTTGCACACATGTACAAACAGGCATGTTTAAACTATAACGTTTTTAGTGAAATCATGTTTCTCTCGAGGAGAAAACGCGTTTAAAGCCATAAAAAGATCTCACTGTGTTTTGGCATTGACCAAGCTACCAACAACCTAAAAAATGATCAGAACTGGAGAAATTACATATTGACATTGGGTGAAATCATGTAACTCTTAAGGACGTGTTGCAGACTTGTTGAATAGATTCATATTTCTTGTTTTGTTTGTTTTTGATGAAATTGTGCTTTTCTCGTCGAGAAAAGGCGTTTAACGCGATAAAAAGGTTTAGTGCGTTATGAATACGGGCTAGCTTACCAAAAGTACAAATGTGAACTAAATAAGGCCGGGAGTCGTTTTTATTGCTTAAAACACGATTTCTCGACCAGAATATGCTTTTTCAAAAAAGCCATGTTCCCATGGCGAGAGACTCGTTTTCTGTGAGAAAATGCATTAAAAGGAGGGATTTCATCAGAAACACTATAAATACATATTGTACTTGTCTGAAAACGCACAGAACCTTGAAATAGAAGGTTTCTCACCAAAAAACACATTGGTGAATTCCCCATCTTAAGGCTCTGAGTGTTTGCACACATGTACAAACAGGCATGTTTAAACTATAACGTTTTTAGTGAAATCATGTTTCTCTCGAGGAGAAAACGCGATTAAAGCCATAAAAAGATCTCACTGTGTTTTGGCATTGACCAAGCTACCAACAACCTAAAAAATGATCAGAACTGGAGAAATTACATATTGACATTGGGTGAAATCATGTAACTCTTAAGGACGTGTTGCAGACTTGTTGAATAGATTCATATTTCTTGTTTTGTTTGTTTTTGATGAAATTGTGCTTTTCTCGTCGAGAAAGGCGTTTAACGCGATAAAAAGGTTTAGTGCGTTATGAATACGGGCTAGCTTACCAAAAGTACAAATGTGAACTAAATAAGGCCGGGAGTCGTTTTTATTGCTTAAAACACGATTTCTCGACCAGAATATGCTTTTTCAAAAAAGCCATGTTCCCATGGCGAGAGACTCGTTTTCTGTGAGAAAATGCATTAAAAGGAGGGATTTCATCAGAAACACTATAAATACATATTGTACTTGTCTGAAAACGCACAGAACCTTGAAATAGAAGGTTTCTCACCAAAAAACACATTGGTGAATTCCCCATCTTAAGGCTCTGAGTGTTTGCACACATGTACAAACAGGCATGTTTAAACTATAACGTTTTTAGTGAAATCATGTTTCTCTCGAGGAGAAAACGCGATTAAAGCCACAAAAAGATCTCACTGTGTTTTGGCATTGACCAAGCTACCAACAACCTAAAAAATGATCAGAACTGGAGAAATTACACATTTGACATTGGGTGAAATCATGTAACTCTTAAGGACGTGTTGCAGACTTGTTGAATAGATTCATTTTTCTTGTTTTGTTTGTTTTTGATGAAATTGCTTTTCTCGTCGAGAAAAGGCGTTTAACGCGATAAAAAGGTTTAGTGCGTTATGAATACGGGCTAGCTTACCAAAAGTACAAATGTGAACTAAATAAGGCCGGGAGTCGTTTTTATTGCTTAAAACACGATTTCTCGACCAGAATATGCTTTTTCAAAAAAGCCATGTTCCCAAGGCGAGAGACTCGTTTTCTGTGAGAAAATGCATTAAAAGGAGGGATTTCATGAGAAACACTATAAATACATATTGTACTTGTCTGAAAACGCACAGAACCTTGAAATAGAAGGTTTCTCACCAAAAAACACATTGGTGAAACCCCTATCTTAAGGCTCTGAGTGTTTGCACACATGTACAAACAGGCATGTTTAAACTATAACGTTTTTAGTGAAATCATGTTTCTCTCGAGGAGAAAACGCGTTTAAAGCCATAAAAAGATCTCACTGTGTTTTGGCATTGACCAAGCTACCAACAACCTAAAAAATGATCAGAACTGGAGAAATTACATATTAACATTGGGTGAAATCATGTAACTCTTAAGGACGTGTTGCAGACTTGTTGAATAGATTCATTTTTCTTGTTTTGTTTGTTTTTGATGAAATGGTGCTTTTCTCGTCGAGAAAGGGCGTTTAACGCGATAAAAAGGTTTAGTGCGTTATGAATACGGGCTAGCTTACCAAAAGTACAAATGTGAACTAAATAAGGCCGGGAGTCGTTTTTATTGCTTAAAACACGATTTCTCGACCAGAATATGCTTTTTCAAAAAAGCCATGTTCCCATGGCGAGAGACTCGTTTTCTGTGAGAAAATGCATTAAAAGGAGGGATTTCATGAGAAACACTATAAATACATATTGTACTTGTCTGAAAACGCACAGAACCTTGAAATAGAAGGTTTCTCACCAAAAAACACATTGGTGAATTCCCCATCTTAAGGCTCTGAGTGTTTGCACACATGTACAAACAGGCATGTTTAAACTATAACGTTTTTAGTGAAATCATGTTTCTCTCGAGGAGAAAACGCGATTAAAGCCATAAAAAGATCTCACTGTGTTTTGGCATTGACCAAGCTACCAACAACCTAAAAAATGATCAGAACTGGAGAAATTACATATTGACATTGGGTGAAATCATGTAACTCTTAAGGACGTGTTGCAGACTTGTTGAATAGATTCATATTTCTTGTTTTGTTTGTTTTTGATGAAATTGTGCTTTTCTCGTCGAGAAAGGCGTTTAACGCGATAAAAAGGTTTAGTGCGTTATGAATACGGGCTAGCTTACCAAAAGTACAAATGTGAACTAAATAAGGCCGGGAGTCGTTTTTATTGCTTAAAACACGATTTCTCGACCAGAATATGCTTTTTCAAAAAAGCCATGTTCCCATGGCGAGAGACTCGTTTTCTGTGAGAAAATGCATTAAAAGGAGGGATTTCATCAGAAACACTATAAATACATATTGTACTTGTCTGAAAACGCACAGAACCTTGAAATAGAAGGTTTCTCACCAAAAAACACATTGGTGAAACCCCTATCTTAAGGCTCTGAGTGTTTGCACACATGTACAAACAGGCATGTTTAAACTATAACGTTTTTAGTGAAATCATGTTTCTCTCGAGGAGAAAACGCGTTTAAAGCCATAAAAAGATCTCACTGTGTTTTGGCATTGACCAAGCTACCAACAACCTAAAAAATGATCAGAACTGGAGAAATTACATATTGACATTGGGTGAAATCATGTAACTCTTAAGGACGTGTTGCAGACTTGTTGAATAGATTCATTTTTCTTGTTTTGTTTGTTTTTGATGAAATTGCTTTTCTCGTCGAGAAAAGGCGTTTAACGCGATAAAAAGGTTTAGTGCGTTATGAATACGGGCTAGCTTACCAAAAGTACAAATGTGAACTAAATAAGGCCGGGAGTCGTTTTTATTGCTTAAAACACGATTTCTCGACCAGAATATGCTTTTTCAAAAAAGCCATGTTCCCAAGGCGAGAGACTCGTTTTCTGTGAGAAAATGCATTAAAAGGAGGGATTTCATGAGAAACACTATAAATACATATTGTACTTGTCTGAAAACGCACAGAACCTTGAAATAGAAGGTTTCTCACCAAAAAACACATTGGTGAAACCCCTATCTTAAGGCTCTGAGTGTTTGCACACATGTACAAACAGGCATGTTTAAACTATAACGTTTTTAGTGAAATCATGTTTCTCTCGAGGAGAAAACGCGTTTAAAGCCATAAAAAGATCTCACTGTGTTTTGGCATTGACCAAGCTACCAACAACCTAAAAAATGATCAGAACTGGAGAAATTACATATTAACATTGGGTGAAATCATGTAACTCTTAAGGACGTGTTGCAGACTTGTTGAATAGATTCATTTTTCTTGTTTTGTTTGTTTTTGATGAAATGGTGCTTTTCTCGTCGAGAAAGGGCGTTTAACGCGATAAAAAGGTTTAGTGCGTTATGAATACGGGCTAGCTTACCAAAAGTACAAATGTGAACTAAATAAGGCCGGGAGTCGTTTTTATTGCTTAAAACACGATTTCTCGACCAGAATATGCTTTTTCAAAAAAGCCATGTTCCCATGGCGAGAGACTCGTTTTCTGTGAGAAAATGCATTAAAAGGAGGGATTTCATGAGAAACACTATAAATACATATTGTACTTGTCTGAAAACGCACAGAACCTTGAAATAGAAGGTTTCTCACCAAAAAACACATTGGTGAATTCCCCATCTTAAGGCTCTGAGTGTTTGCACACATGTACAAACAGGCATGTTTAAACTATAACGTTTTTAGTGAAATCATGTTTCTCTCGAGGAGAAAACGCGATTAAAGCCATAAAAAGATCTCACTGTGTTTTGGCATTGACCAAGCTACCAACAACCTAAAAAATGATCAGAACTGGAGAAATTACATATTGACATTGGGTGAAATCATGTAACTCTTAAGGACGTGTTGCAGACTTGTTGAATAGATTCATTTTTCTTGTTTTGTTTTTTTGGATGAAATTGCTTTTCTCGTCGAGAAAAGGCGTTTAACGCGATAAAAAGGTTTAGTGCGTTATGAATACGGGCTAGCTTACCAAAAGTACAAATGTGAACTAAATAAGGCCGGGAGTCGTTTTTATTGCTTAAAACACGATTTCTCGACCAGAATATGCTTTTTCAAAAAAGCCATGTTCCCATGGCGAGAGACTCGTTTTCTGTGAGAAAATGCATTAAAAGGAGGGATTTCATGAGAAACACTATAAATACATATTGTACTTGTCTGAAAACGCACAGAACCTTGAAATAGAAGGTTTCTCACCAAAAAACACATTGGTGAATTCCCCATCTTAAGGCTCTGAGTGTTTGCACACATGTACAAACAGGCATGTTTAAACTATAACGTTTTTAGTGAAATCATGTTTCTCTCGAGGAGAAAACGCGATTAAAGCCACAAAAAGATCTCACTGTGTTTTGGCATTGACCAAGCTACCAACAACCTAAAAAATGATCAGAACTGGAGAAATTACACATTTGACATTGGGTGAAATCATGTAACTCTTAAGGACGTGTTGCAGACTTGTTGAATAGATTCATTTTTCTTGTTTTGTTTTTTTTTGATGAAATTGTGCTTTTCTCGTCGAGAAAAGGCGTTTAACGCGATAAAAAGGTTTAGTGCGTTATGAATACGGGCTAGCTTACCAAAAGTACAAATGTGAACTAAATAAGGCCGGGAGTCGTTTTTATTGCTTAAAACACGATTTCTCGACCAGAATATGCTTTTTCAAAAAAGCCATGTTCCCATGGCGAGAGACTCGTTTTCTGTGAGAAAATGCATTAAAAGGAGGGATTTCATGAGAAACACTATAAATACATATTGTACTTGTCTGAAAACGCACAGAACCTTGAAATAGAAGGTTTCTCACCAAAAAACACATTGGCGAAACCCCTATCTTAAGGCTCTGAGTGTTTGCACACATGTACAAACAGGCATGTTTAAACTATAACGTTTTTAGTGAAATCATGTTTCTCTCGAGGAGAAAACGCGTTTAAAGCCATAAAAAGATCTCACTGTGTTTTGGCATTGACCAAGCTACCAACAACCTAAAAAATGATCAGAACTGGAGAAATTACATATTGACATTGGGTGAAATCATGTAACTCTTAAGGACGTGTTGCAGACTTGTTGAATAGATTCATATTTCTTGTTTTGTTTGTTTTTGATGAAATTGTGCTTTTCTCGTCGAGAAAAGGCGTTTAACGCGATAAAAAGGTTTAGTGCGTTATGAATACGGGCTAGCTTACCAAAAGTACAAATGTGAACTAAATAAGGCCGGGAGTCGTTTTTATTGCTTAAAACACGATTTCTCGACCAGAATATGCTTTTTCAAAAAAGCCATGTTCCCATGGCGAGAGACTCGTTTTCTGTGAGAAAATGCATTAAAAGGAGGGATTTCATGAGAAACACTATAAATACATATTGTACTTGTCTGAAAACGCACAGAACCTTGAAATAGAAGGTTTCTCACCAAAAACCACATTGGTGAAACCCCTATCTTAAGGCTCTGAGTGTTTGCACACATGTACAAGCAGGCATGTTTAAACTATAACGTTTTTAGTGAAATCATGTTTCTCTCGAGGAGAAAACGCGTTTAAAGCCATAAAAAGATCTCACTGTGTTTTGGCATTGACCAAGCTACCAACAACCTAAAAAATGATCAGAACTGGAGAAATTACACATTGACATTGGGTGAAATCATGTAACTCTTAAGGACGTGTTGCAGACTTGTTGAATAGATTCATTTTTCTTGTTTTGTTTGTTTTTGATGAAATTGCTTTTCTCGTCGAGAAAAGGCGTTTAACGCGATAAAAAGGTTTAGTGCGTTATGAATACGGGCTAGCTTACCAAAAGTACAAATGTGAACTAAATAAGGCCGGGAGTCGTTTTTATTGCTTAAAACACGATTTCTCGACCAGAATATGCTTTTTCAAAAAAGCCATGTTCCCATGGCGAGAGACTCGTTTTCTGTGAGAAAATGCATTAAAAGGAGGGATTTCATGAGAAACACTATAAATACATATTGTACTTGTCTGAAAACGCACAGAACCTTGAAATAGAAGGTTTCTCACCAAAAAACACATTGGTGAAACCCCTATCTTAAGGCTCTGAGTGTTTGCACACATGTACAAACAGGCATGTTTAAACTATAACGTTTTTAGTGAAATCATGTTTTTCTCGAGGAGAAAACGCGTTTAAAGCCATAAAAAGATCTCACTGTGTTTTGGCATTGACCAAGCTACCAACAACCTAAAAAATGATCAGAACTGGAGAAATTACATATTGACATTGGGTGAAATCATGTAACTCTTAAGGACGTGTTGCAGACTTGTTGAATAGATTCATTTTTCTTGTTTTGTTTGTTTTGGATGAAATTGCTTTTCTCGTCGAGAAAAGGCGTTTAACGCGATAAAAAGGTTTAGTGCGTTATGAATACGGGCTAGCTTACCAAAAGTACAAATGTGAACTAAATAAGGCCGGGAGTCGTTTTTATTGCTTAAAACACGATTTCTCGACCAGAATATGCTTTTTCAAAAAAGCCATGTTCCCATGGCGAGAGACTCGTTTTCTGTGAGAAAATGCATTAAAAGGAGGGATTTCATGAGAAACACTATAAATACATATTGTACTTGTCTGAAAACGCACAGAACCTTGAAATAGAAGGTTTCTCACCAAAAAACACATTGGTGAAACCCCTATCTTAAGGCTCTGAGTGTTTGCACACATGTACAAACAGGCATGTTTAAACTATAACGTTTTTAGTGAAATCATGTTTCTCTCGAGGAGAAAACGCGTTTAAAGCCATAAAAAGATCTCACTGTGTTTTGGCATTGACCAAGCTACCAACAACCTAAAAAATGATCAGAACTGGAGAAATTACATATTGACATTGGGTGAAATCATGTAACTCTTAAGGACGTGTTGCAGACTTGTTGAATAGATTCATTTTTCTTGTTTTGTTTGTTTTTGATGAAATGGTGCTTTTCTCGTCGAGAAAGGGCGTTTAACGCGATAAAAAGGTTTAGTGCGTTATGAATACGGGCTAGCTTACCAAAAGTACAAATGTGAACTAAATAAGGCCGGGAGTCGTTTTTATTGCTTAAAACACGATTTCTCGACCAGAATATGCTTTTTCAAAAAAGCCATGTTCCCATGGCGAGAGACTCGTTTTCTGTGAGAAAATGCATTAAAAGGAGGGATTTCATGAGAAACACTATAAATACATATTGTACTTGTCTGAAAACGCACAGAACCTTGAAATAGAAGGTTTCTCACCAAAAAACACATTGGTGAAACCCCTATCTTAAGGCTCTGAGTGTTTGCACACATGTACAAACAGGCATGTTTAAACTATAACGTTTTTAGTGAAATCATGTTTTTCTCGAGGAGAAAACGCGTTTAAAGCCATAAAAAGATCTCACTGTGTTTTGGCATTGACCAAGCTACCAACAACCTAAAAAATGATCAGAACTGGAGAAATTACATATTGACATTGGGTGAAATCATGTAACTCTTAAGGACGTGTTGCAGACTTGTTGAATAGATTCATTTTTCTTGTTTTGTTTGTTTTGGATGAAATTGCTTTTCTCGTCGAGAAAAGGCGTTTAACGCGATAAAAAGGTTTAGTGCGTTATGAATACGGGCTAGCTTACCAAAAGTACAAATGTGAACTAAATAAGGCCGGGAGTCGTTTTTATTGCTTAAAACACGATTTCTCGACCAGAATATGCTTTTTCAAAAAAGCCATGTTCCCATGGCGAGAGACTCGTTTTCTGTGAGAAAATGCATTAAAAGGAGGGATTTCATGAGAAACACTATAAATACATATTGTACTTGTCTGAAAACGCACAGAACCTTGAAATAGAAGGTTTCTCACCAAAAAACACATTGGTGAATTCCCCATCTTAAGGCTCTGAGTGTTTGCACACATGTACAAACAGGCATGTTTAAACTATAACGTTTTTAGTGAAATCATGTTTCTCTCGAGGAGAAAACGCGATTAAAGCCACAAAAAGATCTCACTGTGTTTTGGCATTGACCAAGCTACCAACAACCTAAAAAATGATCAGAACTGGAGAAATTACACATTTGACATTGGGTGAAATCATGTAACTCTTAAGGACGTGTTGCAGACTTGTTGAATAGATTCATTTTTCTTGTTTTGTTTTTTTTTGATGAAATTGTGCTTTTCTCGTCGAGAAAAGGCGTTTAACGCGATAAAAAGGTTTAGTGCGTTATGAATACGGGCTAGCTTACCAAAAGTACAAATGTGAACTAAATAAGGCCGGGAGTCGTTTTTATTGCTTAAAACACGATTTCTCGACCAGAATATGCTTTTTCAAAAAAGCCATGTTCCCATGGCGAGAGACTCGTTTTCTGTGAGAAAATGCATTAAAAGGAGGGATTTCATGAGAAACACTATAAATACATATTGTACTTGTCTGAAAACGCACAGAACCTTGAAATAGAAGGTTTCTCACCAAAAAACACATTGGTGAAACCCCTATCTTAAGGCTCTGAGTGTTTGCACACATGTACAAACAGGCATGTTTAAACTATAACGTTTTTAGTGAAATCATGTTTCTCTCGAGGAGAAAACGCGTTTAAAGCCATAAAAAGATCTCACTGTGTTTTGGCATTGACCAAGCTACCAACAACCTAAAAAATGATCAGAACTGGAGAAATTACATATTGACATTGGGTGAAATCATGTAACTCTTAAGGACGTGTTGCAGACTTGTTGAATAGATTCATATTTCTTGTTTTGTTTGTTTTTGATGAAATTGTGCTTTTCTCGTCGAGAAAAGGCGTTTAACGCGATAAAAAGGTTTAGTGCGTTATGAATACGGGCTAGCTTACCAAAAGTACAAATGTGAACTAAATAAGGCCGGGAGTCGTTTTTATTGCTTAAAACACGATTTCTCGACCAGAATATGCTTTTTCAAAAAAGCCATGTTCCCATGGCGAGAGACTCGTTTTCTGTGAGAAAATGCATTAAAAGGAGGGATTTCATGAGAAACACTATAAATACATATTGTACTTGTCTGAAAACGCACAGAACCTTGAAATAGAAGGTTTCTCACCAAAAACCACATTGGTGAAACCCCTATCTTAAGGCTCTGAGTGTTTGCACACATGTACAAGCAGGCATGTTTAAACTATAACGTTTTTAGTGAAATCATGTTTCTCTCGAGGAGAAAACGCGTTTAAAGCCATAAAAAGATCTCACTGTGTTTTGGCATTGACCAAGCTACCAACAACCTAAAAAATGATCAGAACTGGAGAAATTACACATTGACATTGGGTGAAATCATGTAACTCTTAAGGACGTGTTGCAGACTTGTTGAATAGATTCATTTTTCTTGTTTTGTTTGTTTTTGATGAAATTGCTTTTCTCGTCGAGAAAAGGCGTTTAACGCGATAAAAAGGTTTAGTGCGTTATGAATACGGGCTAGCTTACCAAAAGTACAAATGTGAACTAAATAAGGCCGGGAGTCGTTTTTATTGCTTAAAACACGATTTCTCGACCAGAATATGCTTTTTCAAAAAAGCCATGTTCCCATGGCGAGAGACTCGTTTTCTGTGAGAAAATGCATTAAAAGGAGGGATTTCATGAGAAACACTATAAATACATATTGTACTTGTCTGAAAACGCACAGAACCTTGAAATAGAAGGTTTCTCACCAAAAAACACATTGGCGAAACCCCTATCTTAAGGCTCTGAGTGTTTGCACACATGTACAAACAGGCATGTTTAAACTATAACGTTTTTAGTGAAATCATGTTTCTCTCGAGGAGAAAACGCGTTTAAAGCCATAAAAAGATCTCACTGTGTTTTGGCATTGACCAAGCTACCAACAACCTAAAAAATGATCAGAACTGGAGAAATTACATATTGACATTGGGTGAAATCATGTAACTCTTAAGGACGTGTTGCAGACTTGTTGAATAGATTCATTTTTCTTGTTTTGTTTTTTTTTGATGAAATTGTGCTTTTCTCGTCGAGAAAAGGCGTTTAACGCGATAAAAAGGTTTAGTGCGTTATGAATACGGGCTAGCTTACCAAAAGTACAAATGTGAACTGCATAAGGCCGGGAGTCGTTTTTATTGCTTAAAACACGATTTCTCGACCAGAATATGCTTTTTCAAAAAAGCCATGTTCCCATGGCGAGAGACTCGTTTTCTGTGAGAAAATGCATTAAAAGGAGGGATTTCATGAGAAACACTATAAATACATATTGTACTTGTCTGAAAACGCACAGAACCTTGAAATAGAAGGTTTCTCACCAAAAAACACATTGGTGAAACCCCTATCTTAAGGCTCTGAGTGTTTGCACACATGTACAAACAGGCATGTTTAAACTATAACGTTTTTAGTGAAATCATGTTTCTCTCGAGGAGAAAACGCGTTTAAAGCTATAAAAAGATCTCACTGTGTTTTGGCATTGACCAAGCTACCAACAATCTAAAAAATGATCAGAACTGGAGAAATTACATATTGACATTGGGTGAAATCATGTAACTCTTAAGGACGTGTTGCAGACTTGTTGAATAGATTCATATTTCTTGTTTTGTTTGTTTTTGATTAAATTGTGCTTTTCTCGTCGAGAAAAGGCGTTTAACGCGATAAAAAGGTTTAGTGCGTTATGAGTACGGGCTAGCTTACCAAAAGTACAAATGTGAACTAAATAAGGCCGGGAGTCGTTTTTATTGCTTAAAACACGATTTCTCGACCAGAATATGCTTTTTCAAAAAAGCCATGTTCCCATGGCGAGAGACTTGTTTTCTGTGAGAAAATGCATTAAAAGGAGGGATTTCATCAGAAACACTATAAATACATATTGTACTTGTCTGAAAACGCACAGAACCTTGAAATAGAAGGTTTCTCACCAAAAAACACATTGGTGAAAACCCTATCTTAAGGCTCTGAGTGTTTGCACACATGTACAAACAGGCATGTTTAAACTATAACGTTTTTAGTGAAATCATGTTTCTCTCGAGGAGAAAACGCGTTTAAAGCCATAAAAAGATCTCACTGTGTTTTGGCATTGACCAAGCTACCAACAACCTAAAAAATGATCAGAACTGGAGAAATTACATATTGACATTGGGTGAAATCATGTAACTCTTAAGGACGTGTTGCAGACTTGTTGAATAGATTCATTTTTCTTGTTTTGTTTGTTTTTGATGAAATTGTGCTTTTCTCGTCGAGAAAAGGCGTTTAACGCGATAAAAAGGTTTAGTGCGTTATGAATACGGGCTAGCTTACCAAAAGTACAAATGTGAACTAAATAAGTCCGGGAGTCGTTTTTATTGCTTAAAACACGATTTCTCGACCAGAATATGCTTTTTCAAAAAAGCCATGTTCCCATGGCGAGAGACTCGTTTTCTGTGAGAAAATGCATTAAAAGGAGGGATTTCATGAGAAACACTATAAATACATATTGTACTTGTCTGAAAACGCACAGAACCTTGAAATAGAAGGTTTCTCACCAAAAAACACATTGGTGAAACCCCTATCTTAAGGCTCTGAGTGTTTGCACACATGTACAAACAGGCATGTTTAAACTATAACGTTTTTAGTGAAATCATGTTTCTCTCGAGGAGAAAACGCGTTTAAAGCCATGAAAAGATCTCACTGTGTTTTGGCATTGACCAAGCTACCAACAACCTAAAAAATGATCAGAACTGGAGAAATTACATATTGACATTGGGTGAAATCATGTAACTCTTAAGGACGTGTTGCAGACTTGTTGAATAGATTCATTTTTCTTGTTTTGTTTGTTTTTGATGAAATTGCTTTTCTCGTCGAGAAAAGGCGTTTAACGCGATAAAAAGGTTTAGTGCGTTATGAATACGGGCTAGCTTACCAAAAGTACAAATGTGAACTAAATAAGGCCGGGAGTCGTTTTTATTGCTTAAAACACGATTTCTCGACCAGAATATGCTTTTTCAAAAAAGCCATGTTCCCATGGCGAGAGACTCGTTTTCTGTGAGAAAATGCATTAAAAGGAGGGATTTCATCAGAAACACTATAAATACATATTGTACTTGTCTGAAAACGCACAGAACCTTGAAATAGAAGGTTTCTCACCAAAAAACACATTGGCGAAACCCCTATCTTAAGGCTCTGAGTGTTTGCACACATGTACAAACAGGCATGTTTAAACTATAACGTTTTTAGTGAAATCATGTTTCTCTCGAGGAGAAAACGCGTTTAAAGCCATAAAAAGATCTCACTGTGTTTTGGCATTGACCAAGCTACCAACAACCTAAAAAATGATCAGAACTGGAGAAATTACATATTGACATTGGGTGAAATCATGTAACTCTTAAGGACGTGTTGCAGACTTGTTGAATAGATTCATATTTCGTGTTTTGTTTGTTTTTGATGAAATTGTGCTTTTCTCGTCGAGAAAAGGCGTTAAACGCGATAAAAAGGTTTAGTGCGTTATGAATACGGGCTAGCTTAACAAAAGTACAAATGTGAACTAAATAAGTCCGGGAGTCGTTTTTATTGCTTAAAACACGATTTCTCGACCAGAATATGCTTTTTCAAAAAAGCCATGTTCCCATGGCGAGAGACTCGTTTTCTGTGAGAAAATGCATTAAAAGGAGGGATTTCATGAGAAACACTATAAATACATAATATTGTACTTGTCTGAAAACGCACAGAACCTTGAAATAGAAGGTTTCTCACCAAAAAACACATTGGTGAAACCCCTATCTTAAGGCTCTGAGTGTTTGCACACATGTACAAACAGGCATGTTTAAACTATAACGTTTTTAGTGAAATCATGTTTCTCTCGAGGAGAAAACGCGTTTAAAGCCATGAAAAGATCTCACTGTGTTTTGGCATTGACCAAGCTACCAACAACCTAAAAAATGATCAGAACTGGAGAAATTACATATTGACATTGGGTGAAATCATGTAACTCTTAAGGACGTGTTGCAGACTTGTTGAATAGATTCATTTTTCTTGTTTTGTTTGTTTTTGATGAAATTGCTTTTCTCGTCGAGAAAAGGCGTTTAACGCGATAAAAAGGTTTAGTGCGTTATGAATACGGGCTAGCTTACCAAAAGTACAAATGTGAACTAAATAAGGCCGGGAGTCTTTTTTATTGCTTAAAACACGATTTCTCGACCAGAATATGCTTTTTCAAAAAAGCCATGTTCCCATGGCGAGAGACTCGTTTTCTGTGAGAAAATGCATTAAAAGGAGGGATTTCATCAGAAACACTATAAATACATATTGTACTTGTCTGAAAACGCACAGAACCTTGAAATAGAAGGTTTCTCACCAAAAAACACATTGGCGAAACCCCTATCTTAAGGCTCTGAGTGTTTGCACACATGTACAAACAGGCATGTTTAAACTATAACGTTTTTAGTGAAATCATGTTTCTCTCGAGGAGAAAACGCGTTTAAAGCCATAAAAAGATCTCACTGTGTTTTGGCATTGACCAAGCTACCAACAACCTAAAAAATGATCAGAACTGGAGAAATTACATATTGACATTGGGTGAAATCATGTAACTCTTAAGGACGTGTTGCAGACTTGTTGAATAGATTCATATTTCGTGTTTTGTTTGTTTTTGATGAAATTGTGCTTTTCTCGTCGAGAAAAGGCGTTAAACGCGATAAAAAGGTTTAATGCGTTATGAATACGGGCTAGCTTACCAAAAGTACAAATGTGAACTAAATAAGGCCGGGAGTCGTTTTTATTGCTTAAAACACGATTTCTCGACCAGAATATGCTTTTTCAAAAAAGCCATGTTCCCATGGCGAGAGACTTGTTTTCTGTGAGAAAATGCATTAAAAGCAGGGATTTCATCAGAAACACTATAAATACATATTGTACTTGTCTGAAAACGCACAGAACCTTGAAATAGAAGGTTTCTCACCAAAAAACACATTGGTGAAACCCCTATCTTAAGGCTCTGAGTGTTTGCACACATGTACAAACAGTCATGTTTAAACTATAACGTTTTTAGTGAAATCATGTTTCTCTCGAGGAGAAAACGCGTTTAAAGCCATAAAAAGATCTCACTGTGTTTTGGCATTGACCAAGCTACCAACAACCTAAAAAATGATCAGAACTGGAGAAATTACATATTGACATTGGGTGAAATCATGTAACTCTTAAGGACGTGTTGCAGACTTGTTGAATAGATTCATTTTTCTTGTTTTGTTTGTTTTTGATGAAATTGCTTTTCTCGTCGAGAAAAGGCGTTTAACGCGATAAAAAGGTTTAGTGCGTTATGAATACGGGCTAGCTTACCAAAAGTACAAATGTGAACTAAATAAGGCCGGGAGTCGTTTTTATTGCTTAAAACACGATTTCTCGACCAGAATATGCTTTTTCAAAAAAGCCATGTTCCCATGGCGAGAGACTCGTTTTCTGTGAGAAAATGCATTAAAAGGAGGGATTTCATGAGAAACACTATAAATACATATTGTACTTGTCTGAAAACGCACAGAACCTTGAAATAGAAGGTTTCTCACCAAAAAACACATTGGTGAAACCCCTATCTTAAGGCTCTGAGTGTTTGCACACATGTACAAACAGTCATGTTTAAACTATAACGTTTTTAGTGAAATCATGTTTCTCTCGAGGAGAAAACGCGTTTAAAGCCATAAAAAGATCTCACTGTGTTTTGGCATTGACCAAGCTACCAACAACCTAAAAAATGATCAGAACTGGAGAAATTACATATTGACATTGGGTGAAATCATGTAACTCTTAAGGACGTGTTGCAGACTTGTTGAATAGATTCATTTTTCTTGTTTTGTTTGTTTTTGATGAAATTGTGCTTTTCTCGTCGAGAAAGGGCGTTTAACGCGATAAAAAGGTTTAGTGCGTTATGAATACGGGCTAGCTTACCAAAAGTACAAATGTGAACTAAATAAGGCCGGGAGTCGTTTTTATTGCTTAAAACACGATTTCTCGACCAGAATATGCTTTTTCAAAAAAGCCATGTTCCCATGGCGAGAGACTCGTTTTCTGTGAGAAAATGCATTAAAAGGAGGGATTTCATCAGAAACACTATAAATACATATTGTACTTGTCTGAAAACGCACAGAACCTTGAAATAGAAGGTTTCTCACCAAAAAACACATTGGTGAAACCCCTATCTTAAGGCTCTGAGTGTTTGCACACATGTACAAACAGGCATGTTTAAACTATAACGTTTTTAGTGAAATCATGTTTCTCTCGAGGAGAAAACGCGTTTAAAGCCATAAAAAGATCTCACTGTGTTTTGGCATTGACCAAGCTACCAACAACCTAAAAAATGATCAGAACTGGAGAAATTACATATTGACATTGGGTGAAATCATGTAACTCTTAAGGACGTGTTGCAGACTTGTTGAATAGATTCATTTTTCTTGTTTTGTTTGTTTTTGATGAAATTGTGCTTTTCTCGTCGAGAAAAGGCGTTTAACGCGATAAAAAGGTTTAGTGCGTTATGAATACGGGCTAGCTTACCAAAAGTACAAATGTGAACTAAATAAGGCCGGGAGTCGTTTTTATTGCTTAAAACACGATTTCTCGACCAGAATATGCTTTTTCAAAAAAGCCATGTTCCCATGGCGAGAGACTCGTTTTCTGTGAGAAAATGCATTAAAAGGAGGGATTTCATCAGAAACACTATAAATACATATTGTACTTGTCTGAAAACGCACAGAACCTTGAAATAGAAGGTTTCTCACCAAAAAACACATTGGTGAAACCCCTATCTTAAGGCTCTGAGTGTTTGCACACATGTACAACAGGCATGGTTAAACTATAACGTTTTTAGTGAAATCATGTTTCTCTCGAGGAGAAAACGCGTTTAAAGCCATAAAAAGATCTCACTGTGTTTTGGCATTGACCAAGCTACCAACAACCTAAAAAATGATCAGAACTGGAGAAATTACACATTTGACATTGGGTGAAATCATGTAACTCTTAAGGACGTGTTGCAGACTTGTTGAATAGATTCATTTTTCTTGTTTTGTTTGTTTTTGATGAAATGGTGCTTTTCTCGTCGAGAAAAGGCGTTTAACGCGATAAAAAGGTTTAGTGCGTTATGAATACGGGCTAGCTTACCAAAAGTACAAATGTGAACTAGATAAGGCCGGGAGTCGTTTTTATTGCTTAAAACACGATTTCTCGACCAGAATATGCTTTTTCAAAAAAGCCATGTTCCCATGGCGAGAGACTCGTTTTCTGTGAGAAAATGCATTAAAAGGAGGGATTTCATCAGAAACACTATAAATACATATTGTACTTGTCTGAAAACGCACAGAACCTTGAAATAGAAGGTTTCTCACCAAAAAACACATTGGTGAAACCCCTATCTTAAGGCTCTGAGTGTTTGCACACATGTACAAACAGGCATGTTTAAACTATAACGTTTTTAGTGAAATCATGTTTCTCTCGAGGAGAAAACGCGTTTAAAGCCATAAAAAGATCTCACTCTGTTTTGGCATTGACCAAGCTACCAGCAAACCTAAAAAATGATCAGAACTGGAGAAATTACACATTGACATTGGGTGAAATCATGTAACTCTTAAGGACGTGTTGCAGACTTGTTGAATAGATTCATTTTTCTTGTTTTGTTTGTTTTTGATGAAATTGCTTTTCTCGTCGAGAAAAGGCGTTTAACGCGATAAAAAGGTTTAGTGCGTTATAAATACGGGCTAGCTTACCAAAAGTACAAATGTGAACTAAATAAGGCCGGGAGTCGTTTTTATTGCTTAAAACACGATTTCTCGACCAGAATATGCTTTTTCAAAAAAGCCATGTTCCCATGGCGAGAGACTCGTTTTCTGTGAGAAAATGCATTAAAAGGAGGGATTTCATCAGAAACACTATAAATACATATTGTACTTGTCTGAAAACGCACAGAACCTTGAAATAGAAGGTTTCTCACCAAAAAACACATTGGTGAAACCCCTATCTTAAGGCTCTGAGTGTTTGCACACATGTACAAACAGGCATGTTTAAACTATAACGTTTTTAGTGAAATCATGTTTCTCTCGAGGAGAAAACGCGTTTAAAGCCATAAAAAGATCTCACTCTGTTTTGGCATTGACCAAGCTACCAGCAAACCTAAAAAATGATCAGAACTGGAGAAATTACACATTGACATTGGGTGAAATCATGTAACTCTTAAGGACGTGTTGCAGACTTGTTGAATAGATTCATTTTTCTTGTTTTGTTTGTTTTTGATGAAATTGCTTTTCTCGTCGAGAAAAGGCGTTTAACGCGATAAAAAGGTTTAGTGCGTTATAAATACGGGCTAGCTTACCAAAAGTACAAATGTGAACTAAATAAGGCCGGGAGTCGTTTTTATTGCTTAAAACACGATTTCTCGACCAGAATATGCTTTTTCAAAAAAGCCATGTTCCCATGGCGAGAGACTCGTTTTCTGTGAGAAAATGCATTAAAAGGAGGGATTTCATGAGAAACACTATAAATACATATTGTACTTGTCTGAAAACGCACAGAACCTTGAAATAGAAGGTTTCTCACCAAAAAACACATTGGTGAAACCCCTATCTTAAGGCTCTGAGTGTTTGCACACATGTACAAACAGGCATGTTTAAACTATAACGTTTTTAGTGAAATCATGTTTTTCTCGAGGAGAAAACGCGTTTAAAGCCATAAAAAGATCTCACTGTGTTTTGGCATTGACCAAGCTACCAACAACCTAAAAAATGATCAGAACTGGAGAAATTACATATTGACATTGGGTGAAATCATGTAACTCTTAAGGACGTGTTGCAGACTTGTTGAATAGATTCATTTTTCTTGTTTTGTTTGTTTTTGATGAAATTGCTTTTCTCGTCGAGAAAAGGCGTTTAACGCGATAAAAAGGTTTAGTGCGTTATGAATACGGGCTAGCTTACCAAAAGTACAAATGTGAACTAAATAAGGCCGGGAGTCGTTTTTATTGCTTAAAACACGATTTCTCGACCAGAATATGCTTTTTCAAAAAAGCCATGTTCCCATGGCGAGAGACTCGTTTTCTGTGAGAAAATGCATTAAAAGGAGGGATTTCATGAGAAACACTATAAATACATATTGTACTTGTCTGAAAACGCACAGAACCTTGAAATAGAAGGTTTCTCACCAAAAAACACATTGGTGAATTCCCCATCTTAAGGCTCTGAGTGTTTGCACACATGTACAAACAGGCATGTTTAAACTATAACGTTTTTAGTGAAATCATGTTTCTCTCGAGGAGAAAACGCGATTAAAGCCATAAAAAGATCTCACTGTGTTTTGGCATTGACCAAGCTACCAACAACCTAAAAAATGATCAGAACTGGAGAAATTACATATTGACATTGGGTGAAATCATGTAACTCTTAAGGACGTGTTGCAGACTTGTTGAATAGATTCATATTTCTTGTTTTGTTTGTTTTTGATGAAATGGTGCTTTTCTCGTCGAGAAAAGGCGTTTAACGCGATAAAAAGGTTTAGTGCGTTATGAATACGGGCTAGCTTACCAAAAGTACAAATGTGAACTAAATAAGGCCGGGAGTCGTTTTTATTGCTTAAAACACGATTTCTCGACCAGAATATGCTTTTTCAAAAAAGCCATGTTCCCATGGCGAGAGACTCGTTTTCTGTGAGAAAATGCATTAAAAGGAGGGATTTCATGAGAAACACTATAAATACATATTGTACTTGTCTGAAAACGCACAGAACCTTGAAATAGAAGGTTTCTCACCAAAAAACACATTGGTGAAACCCCTATCTTAAGGCTCTGAGTGTTTGCACACATGTACAAACAGGCATGTTTAAACTATAACGTTTTTAGTGAAATCATGTTTCTCTCGAGGAGAAAACGCGTTTAAAGCCATAAAAAGATCTCACTGTGTTTTGGCATTGACCAAGCTACCAACAACCTAAAAAATGATCAGAACTGGAGAAATTACATATTGACATTGGGTGAAATCATGTAACTCTTAAGGACGTGTTGCAGACTTGTTGAATAGATTCATATTTCTTGTTTTGTTTGTTTTTGATGAAATTGTGCTTTTCTCGTCGAGAAAAGGCGTTTAACGCGATAAAAAGGTTTAGTGCGTTATGAATACGGGCTAGCTTACCAAAAGTACAAATGTGAACTAAATAAGGCCGGGAGTCGTTTTTATTGCTTAAAACACGATTTCTCGACCAGAATATGCTTTTTCAAAAAAGCCATGTTCCCATGGCGAGAGACTTGTTTTCTGTGAGAAAATGCATTAAAAGGAGGGATTTCATCAGAAACACTATAAATACATATTGTACTTGTCTGAAAACGCACAGAACCTTGAAATAGAAGGTTTCTCACCAAAAAACACATTGGTGAAACCCCTATCTTAAGGCTCTGAGTGTTTGCACACATGTACAAACAGGCATGTTTAAACTATAACGTTTTTAGTGAAATCATGTTTCTCTCGAGGAGAAAACGCGTTTAAAGCCATAAAAAGATCTCACTGTGTTTTGGCATTGACCAAGCTACCAACAACCTAAAAAATGATCAGAACTGGAGAAATTACATATTGACATTGGGTGAAATCATGTAACTCTTAAGGACGTGTTGCAGACTTGTTGAATAGATTCATTTTTCTTGTTTTGTTTGTTTTTGATGAAATTGCTTTTCTCGTCGAGAAAAGGCGTTTAACGCGATAAAAAGGTTTAGTGCGTTATGAATACGGGCTAGCTTACCAAAAGTACAAATGTGAACTAAATAAGGCCGGGAGTCGTTTTTATTGCTTAAAACACGATTTCTCGACCAGAATATGCTTTTTCAAAAAAGCCATGTTCCCAAGGCGAGAGACTCGTTTTCTGTGAGAAAATGCATTAAAAGGAGGGATTTCATGAGAAACACTATAAATACATATTGTACTTGTCTGAAAACGCACAGAACCTTGAAATAGAAGGTTTCTCACCAAAAAACACATTGGTGAAACCCCTATCTTAAGGCTCTGAGTGTTTGCACACATGTACAAACAGGCATGTTTAAACTATAACGTTTTTAGTGAAATCATGTTTCTCTCGAGGAGAAAACGCGTTTAAAGCCATAAAAAGATCTCACTGTGTTTTGGCATTGACCAAGCTACCAACAACCTAAAAAATGATCAGAACTGGAGAAATTACATATTGACATTGGGTGAAATCATGTAACTCTTAAGGACGTGTTGCAGACTTGTTGAATAGATTCATATTTCTTGTTTTGTTTGTTTTTGATGAAATTGTGCTTTTCTCGTCGAGAAAAGGCGTTTAACGCGATAAAAAGGTTTAGTGCGTTATGAATACGGGCTAGCTTACCAAAAGTACAAATGTGAACTAAATAAGGCCGGGAGTCGTTTTTATTGCTTAAAACACGATTTCTCGACCAGAATATGCTTTTTCAAAAAAGCCATGTTCCCATGGCGAGAGACTCGTTTTCTGTGAGAAAATGCATTAAAAGGAGGGATTTCATGAGAAACACTATAAATACATATTGTACTTGTCTGAAAACGCACAGAACCTTGAAATAGAAGGTTTCTCACCAAAAAACACATTGGTGAAACCCCTATCTTAAGGCTCTGAGTGTTTGCATACATGTACAAACAGGCATGTTTAAACTATAACGTTTCTAGTGAAATCATGTTTCTCTCGAGGAGAAAACGCGTTTAAAGCCATAAAAAGATCTCACTGTGTTTTGGCATTGACAAAGCTACCAACAAACCTAAAAAATGATCAGAACTGGAGAAATTACACATTGACATTGGGTGAAATCATGTAACTCTTAAGGACGTGTTGCAGACTTGTTGAATAGATTCATTTTTCTTGTTTTGTTTTTTTTTGATGAAATTGTGCTTTTCTCGTCGAGAAAGGGCGTTTAACGCGATAAAAAGGTTTAGTGCGTTATGAATACGGGCTAGCTTACCAAAAGTACAAATGTGAACTAAATAAGGCCGGGAGTCGTTTTTATTGCTTAAAACACGATTTCTCGACCAGAATATGCTTTTTCAAAAAAGCCATGTTCCCATGGCGAGAGACTCGTTTTCTGTGAGAAAATGCATTAAAAGGAGGGATTTCATCAGAAACACTATAAATACATATTGTACTTGTCTGAAAACGCACAGAACCTTGAAATAGAAGGTTTCTCACCAAAAAACACATTGGTGAAACCCCTATCTTAAGGCTCTGAGTGTTTGCACACATGTACAAACAGGCATGTTTAAACTATAACGTTTTTAGTGAAATCATGTTTTTCTCGAGGAGAAAACGCGTTTAAAGCCATAAAAAGATCTCACTGTGTTTTGGCATTGACCAAGCTACCAACAACCTAAAAAATGATCAGAACTGGAGAAATTACATATTGACATTGGGTGAAATCATGTAACTCTTAAGGACGTGTTGCAGACTTGTTGAATAGATTCATTTTTCTTGTTTTGTTTGTTTTGGATGAAATTGCTTTTCTCGTCGAGAAAAGGCGTTTAACGCGATAAAAAGGTTTAGTGCGTTATGAATACGGGCTAGCTTACCAAAAGTACAAATGTGAACTAAATAAGGCCGGGAGTCGTTTTTATTGCTTAAAACACGATTTCTCGACCAGAATATGCTTTTTCAAAAAAGCCATGTTCCCATGGCGAGAGACTCGTTTTCTGTGAGAAAATGCATTAAAAGGAGGGATTTCATGAGAAACACTATAAATACATATTGTACTTGTCTGAAAACGCACAGAACCTTGAAATAGAAGGTTTCTCACCAAAAAACACATTGGTGAATTCCCCATCTTAAGGCTCTGAGTGTTTAAACACATGTACAAACAGGCATGTTTAAACTATAACGTTTTTAGTGAAATCATGTTTCTCTCGAGGTGAAAACGCGATTAAAGCCATAAAAAGATCTCACTGTGTTTTGGCATTGACCAAGCTACCAACAACCTAAAAAATTATCAGAACTGGAGAAATTACATATTGACATTGGGTGAAATCATGTAACTCTTAAGGACGTGTTGCAGACTTGTTGAATAGATTCATATTTCTTGTTTTGTTTGTTTTTGATGAAATTGTGCTTTTCTCGTCGAGAAAAGGCGTTTAACGCGATAAAAAGGTTTAGTGCGTTATGAATACGGGCTAGCTTAGCAAAAGTACAAATGTGAACTAAATAAGGCCGGGAGTCGTTTTTATTGCTTAAAACACGATTTCTCGACCAGAATATGCTTTTTCAAAAAAGCCATGTTCCCATGGCGAGAGACTTGTTTTCTGTGAGAAAATGCATTAAAAGGAGGGATTTCATCAGAAACACTATAAATACATATTGTACTTGTCTGAAAACGCACAGAACCTTGAAATAGAAGGTTTCTCACCAAAAAACACATTGGTGAAACCCCTATCTTAAGGCTCTGAGTGTTTGCACACATGTACAACAGGCATGGTTAAACTATAACGTTTTTAGTGAAATCATGTTTCTCTCGAGGAGAAAACGCGTTTAAAGCCATAAAAAGATCTCACTCTGTTTTGGCATTGACCAAGCTACCAACAACCTAAAAAATGATCAGAACTGGAGAAATTACACATTGACGTTGGGTGAAATCATGTAACTCTTAAGGACGTGTTGCAGACTTGTTGAATAGATTCATTTTTCTTGTTTTGTTTGTTTTTGATGAAATTGTGCTTTTCTCGTCGAGAAAAGGCGTTTAACGCGATAAAAAGGTTTAGTGCGTTATGAATACGGGCTAGCTTACCAAAAGTACAAATGTGAACTAAATAAGGCCGGGAGTCGTTTTGATTGCTTAAAACACGATTTCTCGACCAGAATATGCTTTTTCAAAAAAGCCATGTTCCCATGGCGAGAGACTCGTTTTCTGTGAGAAAATGCATTAAAAGGAGGGATTTCATGAGAAACACTATAAATACATATTGTACTTGTCTGAAAACGCACAGAACCTTGAAATAGAAGGTTTCTCACCAAAAAACACATTGGTGAAACCCCTATCTTAAGGCTCTGAGTGTTTGCACACATGTACAACAGGCATGGTTAAACTATAACGTTTTTAGTGAAATCATGTTTCTCTCGAGGAGAAAACGCGTTTAAAGCCATAAAAAGATCTCACTGTGTTTTGGCATTGACCAAGCTACCAACAACCTAAAAAATGATCAGAACTGGAGAAATTACATATTGACATTGGGTGAAATCATGTAACTCTTAAGGACGTGTTGCAGACTTGTTGAATAGATTCATTTTTCTTGTTTTGTTTGTTTTTGATGAAATTGCTTTTCTCGTCGAGAAAAGGCGTTTAACGCGATAAAAAGGTTTAGTGCGTTATGAATACGGGCTAGCTTACCAAAAGTACAAATGTGAACTAAATAAGGCCGGGAGTCGTTTTTATTGCTTAAAACACGATTTCTCGACCAGAATATGCTTTTTCAAAAAAGCCATGTTCCCATGGCGAGAGACTCGTTTTCTGTGAGAAAATGCATTAAAAGGAGGGATTTCATGAGAAACACTATAAATACATATTGTACTTGTCTGAAAACGCACAGAACCTTGAAATAGAAGGTTTCTCACCAAAAAACACATTGGTGAATTCCCCATCTTAAGGCTCTGAGTGTTTGCACACATGTACAAACAGGCATGTTTAAACTATAACGTTTTTAGTGAAATCATGTTTCTCTCGAGGAGAAAACGCGATTAAAGCCATAAAAAGATCTCACTGTGTTTTGGCATTGACCAAGCTACCAACAACCTAAAAAATGATCAGAACTGGAGAAATTACATATTGACATTGGGTGAAATCATGTAACTCTTAAGGACGTGTTGCAGACTTGTTGAATAGATTCATATTTCTTGTTTTGTTTGTTTTTGATGAAATGGTGCTTTTCTCGTCGAGAAAAGGCGTTTAACGCGATAAAAAGGTTTAGTGCGTTATGAATACGGGCTAGCTTACCAAAAGTACAAATGTGAACTAAATAAGGCCGGGAGTCGTTTTTATTGCTTAAAACACGATTTCTCGACCAGAATATGCTTTTTCAAAAAAGCCATGTTCCCATGGCGAGAGACTCGTTTTCTGTGAGAAAATGCATTAAAAGGAGGGATTTCATGAGAAACACTATAAATACATATTGTACTTGTCTGAAAACGCACAGAACCTTGAAATAGAAGGTTTCTCACCAAAAAACACATTGGTGAAACCCCTATCTTAAGGCTCTGAGTGTTTGCACACATGTACAAACAGGCATGTTTAAACTATAACGTTTTTAGTGAAATCATGTTTCTCTCGAGGAGAAAACGCGTTTAAAGCCATAAAAAGATCTCACTGTGTTTTGGCATTGACCAAGCTACCAACAACCTAAAAAATGATCAGAACTGGAGAAATTACATATTGACATTGGGTGAAATCATGTAACTCTTAAGGACGTGTTGCAGACTTGTTGAATAGATTCATATTTCTTGTTTTGTTTGTTTTTGATGAAATTGTGCTTTTCTCGTCGAGAAAAGGCGTTTAACGCGATAAAAAGGTTTAGTGCGTTATGAATACGGGCTAGCTTACCAAAAGTACAAATGTGAACTAAATAAGGCCGGGAGTCGTTTTTATTGCTTAAAACACGATTTCTCGACCAGAATATGCTTTTTCAAAAAAGCCATGTTCCCATGGCGAGAGACTTGTTTTCTGTGAGAAAATGCATTAAAAGGAGGGATTTCATCAGAAACACTATAAATACATATTGTACTTGTCTGAAAACGCACAGAACCTTGAAATAGAAGGTTTCTCACCAAAAAACACATTGGTGAAACCCCTATCTTAAGGCTCTGAGTGTTTGCACACATGTACAAACAGGCATGTTTAAACTATAACGTTTTTAGTGAAATCATGTTTCTCTCGAGGAGAAAACGCGTTTAAAGCCATAAAAAGATCTCACTGTGTTTTGGCATTGACCAAGCTACCAACAACCTAAAAAATGATCAGAACTGGAGAAATTACATATTGACATTGGGTGAAATCATGTAACTCTTAAGGACGTGTTGCAGACTTGTTGAATAGATTCATTTTTCTTGTTTTGTTTGTTTTTGATGAAATTGCTTTTCTCGTCGAGAAAAGGCGTTTAACGCGATAAAAAGGTTTAGTGCGTTATGAATACGGGCTAGCTTACCAAAAGTACAAATGTGAACTAAATAAGGCCGGGAGTCGTTTTTATTGCTTAAAACACGATTTCTCGACCAGAATATGCTTTTTCAAAAAAGCCATGTTCCCAAGGCGAGAGACTCGTTTTCTGTGAGAAAATGCATTAAAAGGAGGGATTTCATGAGAAACACTATAAATACATATTGTACTTGTCTGAAAACGCACAGAACCTTGAAATAGAAGGTTTCTCACCAAAAAACACATTGGTGAAACCCCTATCTTAAGGCTCTGAGTGTTTGCACACATGTACAAACAGGCATGTTTAAACTATAACGTTTTTAGTGAAATCATGTTTCTCTCGAGGAGAAAACGCGTTTAAAGCCATAAAAAGATCTCACTGTGTTTTGGCATTGACCAAGCTACCAACAACCTAAAAAATGATCAGAACTGGAGAAATTACATATTGACATTGGGTGAAATCATGTAACTCTTAAGGACGTGTTGCAGACTTGTTGAATAGATTCATATTTCTTGTTTTGTTTGTTTTTGATGAAATTGTGCTTTTCTCGTCGAGAAAAGGCGTTTAACGCGATAAAAAGGTTTAGTGCGTTATGAATACGGGCTAGCTTACCAAAAGTACAAATGTGAACTAAATAAGGCCGGGAGTCGTTTTTATTGCTTAAAACACGATTTCTCGACCAGAATATGCTTTTTCAAAAAAGCCATGTTCCCATGGCGAGAGACTCGTTTTCTGTGAGAAAATGCATTAAAAGGAGGGATTTCATGAGAAACACTATAAATACATATTGTACTTGTCTGAAAACGCACAGAACCTTGAAATAGAAGGTTTCTCACCAAAAAACACATTGGTGAAACCCCTATCTTAAGGCTCTGAGTGTTTGCATACATGTACAAACAGGCATGTTTAAACTATAACGTTTCTAGTGAAATCATGTTTCTCTCGAGGAGAAAACGCGTTTAAAGCCATAAAAAGATCTCACTGTGTTTTGGCATTGACAAAGCTACCAACAAACCTAAAAAATGATCAGAACTGGAGAAATTACACATTGACATTGGGTGAAATCATGTAACTCTTAAGGACGTGTTGCAGACTTGTTGAATAGATTCATTTTTCTTGTTTTGTTTTTTTTTGATGAAATTGTGCTTTTCTCGTCGAGAAAGGGCGTTTAACGCGATAAAAAGGTTTAGTGCGTTATGAATACGGGCTAGCTTACCAAAAGTACAAATGTGAACTAAATAAGGCCGGGAGTCGTTTTTATTGCTTAAAACACGATTTCTCGACCAGAATATGCTTTTTCAAAAAAGCCATGTTCCCATGGCGAGAGACTCGTTTTCTGTGAGAAAATGCATTAAAAGGAGGGATTTCATCAGAAACACTATAAATACATATTGTACTTGTCTGAAAACGCACAGAACCTTGAAATAGAAGGTTTCTCACCAAAAAACACATTGGTGAAACCCCTATCTTAAGGCTCTGAGTGTTTGCACACATGTACAAACAGGCATGTTTAAACTATAACGTTTTTAGTGAAATCATGTTTTTCTCGAGGAGAAAACGCGTTTAAAGCCATAAAAAGATCTCACTGTGTTTTGGCATTGACCAAGCTACCAACAACCTAAAAAATGATCAGAACTGGAGAAATTACATATTGACATTGGGTGAAATCATGTAACTCTTAAGGACGTGTTGCAGACTTGTTGAATAGATTCATTTTTCTTGTTTTGTTTGTTTTGGATGAAATTGCTTTTCTCGTCGAGAAAAGGCGTTTAACGCGATAAAAAGGTTTAGTGCGTTATGAATACGGGCTAGCTTACCAAAAGTACAAATGTGAACTAAATAAGGCCGGGAGTCGTTTTTATTGCTTAAAACACGATTTCTCGACCAGAATATGCTTTTTCAAAAAAGCCATGTTCCCATGGCGAGAGACTCGTTTTCTGTGAGAAAATGCATTAAAAGGAGGGATTTCATGAGAAACACTATAAATACATATTGTACTTGTCTGAAAACGCACAGAACCTTGAAATAGAAGGTTTCTCACCAAAAAACACATTGGTGAATTCCCCATCTTAAGGCTCTGAGTGTTTAAACACATGTACAAACAGGCATGTTTAAACTATAACGTTTTTAGTGAAATCATGTTTCTCTCGAGGTGAAAACGCGATTAAAGCCATAAAAAGATCTCACTGTGTTTTGGCATTGACCAAGCTACCAACAACCTAAAAAATTATCAGAACTGGAGAAATTACATATTGACATTGGGTGAAATCATGTAACTCTTAAGGACGTGTTGCAGACTTGTTGAATAGATTCATATTTCTTGTTTTGTTTGTTTTTGATGAAATTGTGCTTTTCTCGTCGAGAAAAGGCGTTTAACGCGATAAAAAGGTTTAGTGCGTTATGAATACGGGCTAGCTTAGCAAAAGTACAAATGTGAACTAAATAAGGCCGGGAGTCGTTTTTATTGCTTAAAACACGATTTCTCGACCAGAATATGCTTTTTCAAAAAAGCCATGTTCCCATGGCGAGAGACTTGTTTTCTGTGAGAAAATGCATTAAAAGGAGGGATTTCATCAGAAACACTATAAATACATATTGTACTTGTCTGAAAACGCACAGAACCTTGAAATAGAAGGTTTCTCACCAAAAAACACATTGGTGAAACCCCTATCTTAAGGCTCTGAGTGTTTGCACACATGTACAACAGGCATGGTTAAACTATAACGTTTTTAGTGAAATCATGTTTCTCTCGAGGAGAAAACGCGTTTAAAGCCATAAAAAGATCTCACTGTGTTTTGGCATTGACCAAGCTACCAACAACCTAAAAAATGATCAGAACTGGAGAAATTACACATTGACGTTGGGTGAAATCATGTAACTCTTAAGGACGTGTTGCAGACTTGTTGAATAGATTCATTTTTCTTGTTTTGTTTGTTTTTGATGAAATTGTGCTTTTCTCGTCGAGAAAAGGCGTTTAACGCGATAAAAAGGTTTAGTGCGTTATGAATACGGGCTAGCTTACCAAAAGTACAAATGTGAACTAAATAAGGCCGGGAGTCGTTTTGATTGCTTAAAACACGATTTCTCGACCAGAATATGCTTTTTCAAAAAAGCCATGTTCCCATGGCGAGAGACTCGTTTTCTGTGAGAAAATGCATTAAAAGGAGGGATTTCATGAGAAACACTATAAATACATATTGTACTTGTCTGAAAACGCACAGAACCTTGAAATAGAAGGTTTCTCACCAAAAAACACATTGGTGAAACCCCTATCTTAAGGCTCTGAGTGTTTGCACACATGTACAACAGGCATGGTTAAACTATAACGTTTTTAGTGAAATCATGTTTCTCTCGAGGAGAAAACGCGTTTAAAGCCATAAAAAGATCTCACTGTGTTTTGGCATTGACCAAGCTACCAACAACCTAAAAAATGATCAGAACTGGAGAAATTACACATTTGACATTGGGTGAAATCATGTAACTCTTAAGGACGTGTTGCAGACTTGTTGAATAGATTCATTTTTCTTGTTTTGTTTGTTTTTGATGAAATGGTGCTTTTCTCGTCGAGAAAAGGCGTTTAACGCGATAAAAAGGTTTAGTGCGTTATGAATACGGGCTAGCTTACCAAAAGTACAAATGTGAACTAAATAAGGCCGGGAGTCGTTTTTATTGCTTAAAACACGATTTCTCGACCAGAATATGCTTTTTCAAAAAAGCCATGTTACCATGGCGAGAGACTCGTTTTCTGTGAGAAAATGCATTAAAAGGAGGGATTTCATCAGAAACACTATAAATACATATTGTACTTGTCTGAAAACGCACAGAACCTTGAAATAGAAGGTTTCTCACCAAAAAACACATTGGTGAAACCCCTATCTTAAGGCTCTGAGTGTTTGCACACATGTACAAACAGGCATGTTTAAACTATAACGTTTTTAGTGAAATCATGTTTCTCTCGAGGAGAAAACGCGTTTAAAGCCATAAAAAGATCTCACTGTGTTTTGGCATTGACCAAGCTACCAACAACCTAAAAAATGATCAGAACTGGAGAAATTACATATTGACATTGGGTGAAATCATGTAACTCTTAAGGACGTGTTGCAGACTTGTTGAATAGATTCATTTTTCTTGTTTTGTTTGTTTTTGATGAAATTGCTTTTCTCGTCGAGAAAAGGCGTTTAACGCGATAAAAAGGTTTAGTGCGTTATGAATACGGGCTAGCTTACCAAAAGTACAAATGTGAACTAAATAAGGCCGGGAGTCGTTTTTATTGCTTAAAACACGATTTCTCGACCAGAATATGCTTTTTCAAAAAAGCCATGTTCCCAAGGCGAGAGACTCGTTTTCTGTGAGAAAATGCATTAAAAGGAGGGATTTCATCAGAAACACTATAAATACATATTGTACTTGTCTGAAAACGCACAGAACCTTGAAATAGAAGGTTTCTCACCAAAAACCACATTGGTGAAACCCCTATCTTAAGGCTCTGAGTGTTTGCACACATGTACAAACAGGCATGTTTAAACTATAACGTTTTTAGTGAAATCATGTTTCTCTCGAGGAGAAAACGCGTTTAAAGCCATAAAAAGATCTCACTGTGTTTTGGCATTGACCAAGCTACCAACAACCTAAAAAATGATCAGAACTGGAGAAATTACATATTGACATTGGGTGAAATCATGTAACTCTTAAGGACGTGTTGCAGACTTGTTGAATAGATTCATATTTCTTGTTTTGTTTGTTTTTGATGAAATTGTGCTTTTCTCGTCGAGAAAAGGCGTTTAACGCGATAAAAAGGTTTAGTGCGTTATGAATACGGGCTAGCTTACCAAAAGTACAAATGTGAACTAAATAAGGCCGGGAGTCGTTTTTATTGCTTAAAACACGATTTCTCGACCAGAATATGCTTTTTCAAAAAAGCCATGTTCCCATGGCGAGAGACTCGTTTTCTGTGAGAAAATGCATTAAAAGGAGGGATTTCATCAGAAACACTATAAATACATATTGTACTTGTCTGAAAACGCACAGAACCTTGAAATAGAAGGTTTCTCACCAAAAAACACATTTGTGAAACCCCTATCTTAAGGCTCTGAGTGTTTGCACACATGTACAAACAGGCATGTTTAAACTATAACGTTTTTAGTGAAATCATGTTTCTCTCGAGGAGAAAACGCGTTTAAAGCCATAAAAAGATCTCACTCTGTTTTGGCATTGACCAAGCTACCAGCAAACCTAAAAAATGATCAGAACTGGAGAAATTACACATTGACATTGGGTGAAATCATGTAACTCTTAAGGACGTGTTGCAGACTTGTTGAATAGATTCATTTTTCTTGTTTTGTTTGTTTTTGATGAAATTGCTTTTCTCGTCGAGAAAAGGCGTTTAACGCGATAAAAAGGTTTAGTGCGTTATGAATACGGGCTAGCTTACCAAAAGTACAAATGTGAACTAAATAAGGCCGGGAGTCGTTTTTATTGCTTAAAACACGATTTCTCGACCAGAATATGCTTTTTCAAAAAAGCCATGTTCCCAAGGCGAGAGACTCGTTTTCTGTGAGAAAATGCATTAAAAGGAGGGATTTCATCAGAAACACTATAAATACATATTGTACTTGTCTGAAAACGCACAGAACCTTGAAATAGAAGGTTTCTCACCAAAAAACACATTGGTGAAACCCCTATCTTAAGGCTCTGAGTGTTTGCACACATGTACAAACAGGCATGTTTAAACTATAACGTTTTTAGTGAAATCATGTTTCTCTCGAGGAGAAAACGCGTTTAAAGCTATAAAAAGATCTCACTGTGTTTTGGCATTGACCAAGCTACCAACAATCTAAAAAATGATCAGAACTGGAGAAATTACATATTGACATTGGGTGAAATCATGTAACTCTTAAGGACGTGTTGCAGACTTGTTGAATAGATTCATATTTCTTGTTTTGTTTGTTTTTGATTAAATTGTGCTTTTCTCGTCGAGAAAAGGCGTTTAACGCGATAAAAAGGTTTAGTGCGTTATGAGTACGGGCTAGCTTACCAAAAGTACAAATGTGAACTAAATAAGGCCGGGAGTCGTTTTTATTGCTTAAAACACGATTTCTCGACCAGAATATGCTTTTTCAAAAAAGCCATGTTCCCATGGCGAGAGACTCGTTTTCTGTGAGAAAATGCATTAAAAGGAGGGATTTCATGAGAAACACTATAAATACATATTGTACTTGTCTGAAAACGCACAGAACCTTGAAATAGAAGGTTTCTCACCAAAAAACACATTGGTGAAACCCCTATCTTAAGGCTCTGAGTGTTTGCACACATGTACAAACAGGCATGTTTAAACTATAACGTTTTTAGTGAAATCATGTTTCTCTCGAGGAGAAAACGCGTTTAAAGCCATGAAAAGATCTCACTGTGTTTTGGCATTGACCAAGCTACCAACAACCTAAAAAATGATCAGAACTGGAGAAATTACATATTGACATTGGGTGAAATCATGTAACTCTTAAGGACGTGTTGCAGACTTGTTGAATAGATTCATTTTTCTTGTTTTGTTTGTTTTTGATGAAATTGCTTTTCTCGTCGAGAAAAGGCGTTTAACGCGATAAAAAGGTTTAGTGCGTTATGAATACGGGCTAGCTTACCAAAAGTACAAATGTGAACTAAATAAGGCCGGGAGTCGTTTTTATTGCTTAAAACACGATTTCTCGACCAGAATATGCTTTTTCAAAAAAGCCATGTTCCCATGGCGAGAGACTCGTTTTCTGTGAGAAAATGCATTAAAAGGAGGGATTTCATCAGAAACACTATAAATACATATTGTACTTGTCTGAAAACGCACAGAACCTTGAAATAGAAGGTTTCTCACCAAAAAACACATTGGCGAAACCCCTATCTTAAGGCTCTGAGTGTTTGCACACATGTACAAACAGGCATGTTTAAACTATAACGTTTTTAGTGAAATCATGTTTCTCTCGAGGAGAAAACGCGTTTAAAGCCATAAAAAGATCTCACTGTGTTTTGGCATTGACCAAGCTACCAACAACCTAAAAAATGATCAGAACTGGAGAAATTACATATTGACATTGGGTGAAATCATGTAACTCTTAAGGACGTGTTGCAGACTTGTTGAATAGATTCATATTTCGTGTTTTGTTTGTTTTTGATGAAATTGTGCTTTTCTCGTCGAGAAAAGGCGTTAAACGCGATAAAAAGGTTTAGTGCGTTATGAATACGGGCTAGCTTACCAAAAGTACAAATGTGAACTAAATAAGTCCGGGAGTCGTTTTTATTGCTTAAAACACGATTTCTCGACCAGAATATGCTTTTTCAAAAAAGCCATGTTCCCATGGCGAGAGACTCGTTTTCTGTGAGAAAATGCATTAAAAGGAGGGATTTCATGAGAAACACTATAAATACATATTGTACTTGTCTGAAAACGCACAGAACCTTGAAATAGAAGGTTTCTCACCAAAAAACACATTGGCGAAACCCCTATCTTAAGGCTCTGAGTGTTTGCACACATGTACAAACAGGCATGTTTAAACTATAACGTTTTTAGTGAAATCATGTTTCTCTCGAGGAGAAAACGCGTTTAAAGCCATGAAAAGATCTCACTGTGTTTTGGCATTGACCAAGCTACCAACAACCTAAAAAATGATCAGAACTGGAGAAATTACATATTGACATTGGGTGAAATCATGTAACTCTTAAGGACGTGTTGCAGACTTGTTGAATAGATTCATTTTTCTTGTTTTGTTTGTTTTTGATGAAATTGCTTTTCTCGTCGAGAAAAGGCGTTTAACGCGATAAAAAGGTTTAGTGCGTTATGAATACGGGCTAGCTTACCAAAAGTACAAATGTGAACTAAATAAGGCCGGGAGTCTTTTTTATTGCTTAAAACACGATTTCTCGACCAGAATATGCTTTTTCAAAAAAGCCATGTTCCCATGGCGAGAGACTTGTTTTCTGTGAGAAAATGCATTAAAAGGAGGGATTTCATCAGAAACACTATAAATACATATTGTACTTGTCTGAAAACGCACAGAACCTTGAAATAGAAGGTTTCTCACCAAAAAACACATTGGTGAAACCCCTATCTTAAGGCTCTGAGTGTTTGCACACATGTACAAACAGTCATGTTTAAACTATAACGTTTTTAGTGAAATCATGTTTCTCTCGAGGAGAAAACGCGTTTAAAGCCATAAAAAGATCTCACTGTGTTTTGGCATTGACCAAGCTACCAACAACCTAAAAAATGATCAGAACTGGAGAAATTACATATTGACATTGGGTGAAATCATGTAACTCTTAAGGACGTGTTGCAGACTTGTTGAATAGATTCATTTTTCTTGTTTTGTTTGTTTTTGATGAAATTGCTTTTCTCGTCGAGAAAAGGCGTTTAACGCGATAAAAAGGTTTAGTGCGTTATGAATACGGGCTAGCTTACCAAAAGTACAAATGTGAACTAAATAAGGCCGGGAGTCGTTTTTATTGCTTAAAACACGATTTCTCGACCAGAATATGCTTTTTCAAAAAAGCCATGTTCCCATGGCGAGAGACTCGTTTTCTGTGAGAAAATGCATTAAAAGGAGGGATTTCATCAGAAACACTATAAATACATATTGTACTTGTCTGAAAACGCACAGAACCTTGAAATAGAAGGTTTCTCACCAAAAAACACATTGGTGAAACCCCTATCTTAAGGCTCTGAGTGTTTGCACACATGTACAAACAGGCATGTTTAAACTATAACGTTTTTAGTGAAATCATGTTTCTCTCGAGGAGAAAACGCGTTTAAAGCCATAAAAAGATCTCACTGTGTTTTGGCATTGACCAAGCTACCAACCACCTAAAAAATGATCAGAACTGGAGAAATTACACATTGACATTGGGTGAAATCATGTAACTCTTAAGGACGTGTTGCAGACTTGTTGAATACATTCATTTTTCTTGTTTTGTTTGTTTTTGATGAAATTGCTTTTCTCGTCGAGAAAAGGCGTTTAACGCGATAAAAAGGTTTAGTGCGTTATGAATACGGGCTAGCTTACCAAAAGTACAAATGTGAACTAAATAAGGCCGGGAGTCGTTTTTATTGCTTAAAACACGATTTCTCGACCAGAATATGCTTTTTCAAAAAAGCCATGTTCCCATGGCGAGAGACTCGTTTTCTGTGAGAAAATGCATTAAAAGGAGGGATTTCATGAGAAACACTATAAATACATATTGTACTTGTCTGAAAACGCACAGAACCTTGAAATAGAAGGTTTCTCACCAAAAAACACATTGGTGAAACCCCTATCTTAAGGCTCTGAGTGTTTGCACACATGTACAAACAGTCATGTTTAAACTATAACGTTTTTAGTGAAATCATGTTTCTCTCGAGGAGAAAACGCGTTTAAAGCCATAAAAAGATCTCACTGTGTTTTGGCATTGACCAAGCTACCAACAACCTAAAAAATGATCAGAACTGGAGAAATTACATATTGACATTGGGTGAAATCATGTAACTCTTAAGGACGTGTTGCAGACTTGTTGAATAGATTCATTTTTCTTGTTTTGTTTGTTTTTGATGAAATTGTGCTTTTCTCGTCGAGAAAGGGCGTTTAACGCGATAAAAGGTTTAGTGCGTTATGAATACGGGCTAGCTTACCGAAAGTACAAATGTGAACTAAATAAGGCCGGGAGTCGTTTTTATTGCTTAAAACACGATTTCTCGACCAGAATATGCTTTTTCAAAAAAGCCATGTTCCCATGGCGAGAGACTCGTTTTCTGTGAGAAAATGCATTAAAAGGAGGGATTTCATCAGAAACACTATAAATACATATTGTACTTGTCTGAAAACGCACAGAACCTTGAAATAGAAGGTTTCTCACCAAAAAACACATTGGTGAAACCCCTATCTTAAGGCTCTGAGTGTTTGCACACATGTACAAACAGGCATGTTTAAACTATAACGTTTTTAGTGAAATCATGTTTCTCTCGAGGAGAAAACGCGTTTAAAGCCATAAAAAGATCTCACTGTGTTTTGGCATTGACCAAGCTACCAACAACCTAAAAAATGATCAGAACTGGAGAAATTACATATTGACATTGGGTGAAATCATGTAACTCTTAAGGACGTGTTGCAGACTTGTTGAATAGATTCATTTTTCTTGTTTTGTTTGTTTTTGATGAAATTGTGCTTTTCTCGTCGAGAAAAGGCGTTTAACGCGATAAAAAGGTTTAGTGCGTTATGAATACGGGCTAGCTTACCAAAAGTACAAATGTGAACTAAATAAGGCCGGGAGTCGTTTTTATTGCTTAAAACACGATTTCTCGACCAGAATATGCTTTTTCAAAAAAGCCATGTTCCCATGGCGAGAGACTCGTTTTCTGTGAGAAAATGCATTAAAAGGAGGGATTTCATCAGAAACACTATAAATACATATTGTACTTGTCTGAAAACGCACAGAACCTTGAAATAGAAGGTTTCTCACCAAAAAACACATTGGCGAAACCCCTATCTTAAGGCTCTGAGTGTTTGCACACATGTACAACAGGCATGGTTAAACTATAACGTTTTTAGTGAAATCATGTTTCTCTCGAGGAGAAAACGCGTTTAAAGCCATAAAAAGATCTCACTGTGTTTTGGCATTGACCAAGCTACCAACAACCTAAAAAATGATCAGAACTGGAGAAATTACACATTTGACATTGGGTGAAATCATGTAACTCTTAAGGACGTGTTGCAGACTTGTTGAATAGATTCATTTTTCTTGTTTTGTTTGTTTTTGATGAAATGGTGCTTTTCTCGTCGAGAAAAGGCGTTTAACGCGATAAAAAGGTTTAGTGCGTTATGAATACGGGCTAGCTTACCAAAAGTACAAATGTGAACTAAATAAGGCCGGGAGTCGTTTTTATTGCTTAAAACACGATTTCTCGACCAGAATATGCTTTTTCAAAAAAGCCATGTTCCCATGGCGAGAGACTCGTTTTCTGTGAGAAAATGCATTAAAAGGAGGGATTTCATCAGAAACACTATAAATACATATTGTACTTGTCTGAAAACGCACAGAACCTTGAAATAGAAGGTTTCTCACCAAAAAACACATTGGTGAAACCCCTATCTTAAGGCTCTGAGTGTTTGCACACATGTACAAACAGGCATGTTTAAACTATAACGTTTTTAGTGAAATCATGTTTCTCTCGAGGAGAAAACGCGTTTAAAGCCATAAAAAGATCTCACTCTGTTTTGGCATTGACCAAGCTACCAGCAAACCTAAAAAATGATCAGAACTGGAGAAATTACACATTGACATTGGGTGAAATCATGTAACTCTTAAGGACGTGTTGCAGACTTGTTGAATAGATTCATTTTTCTTGTTTTGTTTGTTTTTGATGAAATTGCTTTTCTCGTCGAGAAAAGGCGTTTAACGCGATAAAAAGGTTTAGTGCGTTATAAATACGGGCTAGCTTACCAAAAGTACAAATGTGAACTAAATAAGGCCGGGAGTCGTTTTTATTGCTTAAAACACGATTTCTCGACCAGAATATGCTTTTTCAAAAAAGCCATGTTCCCATGGCGAGAGACTCGTTTTCTGTGAGAAAATGCATTAAAAGGAGGGATTTCATGAGAAACACTATAAATACATATTGTACTTGTCTGAAAACGCACAGAACCTTGAAATAGAAGGTTTCTCACCAAAAAACACATTGGTGAAACCCCTATCTTAAGGCTCTGAGTGTTTGCACACATGTACAAACAGGCATGTTTAAACTATAACGTTTTTAGTGAAATCATGTTTCTCTCGAGGAGAAAACGCGTTTAAAGCCATAAAAAGATCTCACTCTGTTTTGGCATTGACCAAGCTACCAACAACCTAAAAAATGATCAGAACTGGAGAAATTACATATTGACATTGGGTGAAATCATGTAACTCTTAAGGACGTGTTGCAGACTTGTTGAATAGATTCATTTTTCTTGTTTTGTTTGTTTTTGATGAAATTGCTTTTCTCGTCGAGAAAAGGCGTTTAACGCGATAAAAAGGTTTAGTGCGTTATGAATACGGGCTAGCTTACCAAAAGTACAAATGTGAACTAAATAAGGCCGGGAGTCGTTTTTATTGCTTAAAACACGATTTCTCGACCAGAATATGCTTTTTCAAAAAAGCCATGTTCCCATGGCGAGAGACTCGTTTTCTGTGAGAAAATGCATTAAAAGGAGGGATTTCATGAGAAACACTATAAATACATATTGTACTTGTCTGAAAACGCACAGAACCTTGAAATAGAAGGTTTCTCACCAAAAAACACATTGGTGAATTCCCCATCTTAAGGCTCTGAGTGTTTGCACACATGTACAAACAGGCATGTTTAAACTATAACGTTTTTAGTGAAATCATGTTTCTCTCGAGGAGAAAACGCGATTAAAGCCATAAAAAGATCTCACTGTGTTTTGGCATTGACCAAGCTACCAACAACCTAAAAAATGATCAGAACTGGAGAAATTACATATTGACATTGGGTGAAATCATGTAACTCTTAAGGACGTGTTGCAGACTTGTTGAATAGATTCATATTTCTTGTTTTGTTTGTTTTTGATGAAATGGTGCTTTTCTCGTCGAGAAAAGGCGTTTAACGCGATAAAAAGGTTTAGTGCGTTATGAATACGGGCTAGCTTACCAAAAGTACAAATGTGAACTAAATAAGGCCGGGAGTCGTTTTTATTGCTTAAAACACGATTTCTCGACCAGAATATGCTTTTTCAAAAAAGCCATGTTCCCATGGCGAGAGACTCGTTTTCTGTGAGAAAATGCATTAAAAGGAGGGATTTCATGAGAAACACTATAAATACATATTGTACTTGTCTGAAAACGCACAGAACCTTGAAATAGAAGGTTTCTCACCAAAAAACACATTGGTGAAACCCCTATCTTAAGGCTCTGAGTGTTTGCACACATGTACAAACAGGCATGTTTAAACTATAACGTTTTTAGTGAAATCATGTTTCTCTCGAGGAGAAAACGCGTTTAAAGCCATAAAAAGATCTCACTGTGTTTTGGCATTGACCAAGCTACCAACAACCTAAAAAATGATCAGAACTGGAGAAATTACATATTGACATTGGGTGAAATCATGTAACTCTTAAGGACGTGTTGCAGACTTGTTGAATAGATTCATATTTCTTGTTTTGTTTGTTTTTGATGAAATTGTGCTTTTCTCGTCGAGAAAAGGCGTTTAACGCGATAAAAAGGTTTAGTGCGTTATGAATACGGGCTAGCTTACCAAAAGTACAAATGTGAACTAAATAAGGCCGGGAGTCGTTTTTATTGCTTAAAACACGATTTCTCGACCAGAATATGCTTTTTCAAAAAAGCCATGTTCCCATGGCGAGAGACTTGTTTTCTGTGAGAAAATGCATTAAAAGGAGGGATTTCATCAGAAACACTATAAATACATATTGTACTTGTCTGAAAACGCACAGAACCTTGAAATAGAAGGTTTCTCACCAAAAAACACATTGGTGAAACCCCTATCTTAAGGCTCTGAGTGTTTGCACACATGTACAAACAGGCATGTTTAAACTATAACGTTTTTAGTGAAATCATGTTTCTCTCGAGGAGAAAACGCGTTTAAAGCCATAAAAAGATCTCACTGTGTTTTGGCATTGACCAAGCTACCAACAACCTAAAAAATGATCAGAACTGGAGAAATTACATATTGACATTGGGTGAAATCATGTAACTCTTAAGGACGTGTTGCAGACTTGTTGAATAGATTCATTTTTCTTGTTTTGTTTGTTTTTGATGAAATTGCTTTTCTCGTCGAGAAAAGGCGTTTAACGCGATAAAAAGGTTTAGTGCGTTATGAATACGGGCTAGCTTACCAAAAGTACAAATGTGAACTAAATAAGGCCGGGAGTCGTTTTTATTGCTTAAAACACGATTTCTCGACCAGAATATGCTTTTTCAAAAAAGCCATGTTCCCAAGGCGAGAGACTCGTTTTCTGTGAGAAAATGCATTAAAAGGAGGGATTTCATGAGAAACACTATAAATACATATTGTACTTGTCTGAAAACGCACAGAACCTTGAAATAGAAGGTTTCTCACCAAAAAACACATTGGTGAAACCCCTATCTTAAGGCTCTGAGTGTTTGCACACATGTACAAACAGGCATGTTTAAACTATAACGTTTTTAGTGAAATCATGTTTCTCTCGAGGAGAAAACGCGTTTAAAGCCATAAAAAGATCTCACTGTGTTTTGGCATTGACCAAGCTACCAACAACCTAAAAAATGATCAGAACTGGAGAAATTACATATTGACATTGGGTGAAATCATGTAACTCTTAAGGACGTGTTGCAGACTTGTTGAATAGATTCATATTTCTTGTTTTGTTTGTTTTTGATGAAATTGTGCTTTTCTCGTCGAGAAAAGGCGTTTAACGCGATAAAAAGGTTTAGTGCGTTATGAATACGGGCTAGCTTACCAAAAGTACAAATGTGAACTAAATAAGGCCGGGAGTCGTTTTTATTGCTTAAAACACGATTTCTCGACCAGAATATGCTTTTTCAAAAAAGCCATGTTCCCATGGCGAGAGACTCGTTTTCTGTGAGAAAATGCATTAAAAGGAGGGATTTCATGAGAAACACTATAAATACATATTGTACTTGTCTGAAAACGCACAGAACCTTGAAATAGAAGGTTTCTCACCAAAAAACACATTGGTGAAACCCCTATCTTAAGGCTCTGAGTGTTTGCATACATGTACAAACAGGCATGTTTAAACTATAACGTTTCTAGTGAAATCATGTTTCTCTCGAGGAGAAAACGCGTTTAAAGCCATAAAAAGATCTCACTGTGTTTTGGCATTGACAAAGCTACCAACAAACCTAAAAAATGATCAGAACTGGAGAAATTACACATTGACATTGGGTGAAATCATGTAACTCTTAAGGACGTGTTGCAGACTTGTTGAATAGATTCATTTTTCTTGTTTTGTTTTTTTTTGATGAAATTGTGCTTTTCTCGTCGAGAAAGGGCGTTTAACGCGATAAAAAGGTTTAGTGCGTTATGAATACGGGCTAGCTTACCAAAAGTACAAATGTGAACTAAATAAGGCCGGGAGTCGTTTTTATTGCTTAAAACACGATTTCTCGACCAGAATATGCTTTTTCAAAAAAGCCATGTTCCCATGGCGAGAGACTCGTTTTCTGTGAGAAAATGCATTAAAAGGAGGGATTTCATCAGAAACACTATAAATACATATTGTACTTGTCTGAAAACGCACAGAACCTTGAAATAGAAGGTTTCTCACCAAAAAACACATTGGTGAAACCCCTATCTTAAGGCTCTGAGTGTTTGCACACATGTACAAACAGGCATGTTTAAACTATAACGTTTTTAGTGAAATCATGTTTTTCTCGAGGAGAAAACGCGTTTAAAGCCATAAAAAGATCTCACTGTGTTTTGGCATTGACCAAGCTACCAACAACCTAAAAAATGATCAGAACTGGAGAAATTACATATTGACATTGGGTGAAATCATGTAACTCTTAAGGACGTGTTGCAGACTTGTTGAATAGATTCATTTTTCTTGTTTTGTTTGTTTTGGATGAAATTGCTTTTCTCGTCGAGAAAAGGCGTTTAACGCGATAAAAAGGTTTAGTGCGTTATGAATACGGGCTAGCTTACCAAAAGTACAAATGTGAACTAAATAAGGCCGGGAGTCGTTTTTATTGCTTAAAACACGATTTCTCGACCAGAATATGCTTTTTCAAAAAAGCCATGTTCCCATGGCGAGAGACTCGTTTTCTGTGAGAAAATGCATTAAAAGGAGGGATTTCATGAGAAACACTATAAATACATATTGTACTTGTCTGAAAACGCACAGAACCTTGAAATAGAAGGTTTCTCACCAAAAAACACATTGGTGAATTCCCCATCTTAAGGCTCTGAGTGTTTAAACACATGTACAAACAGGCATGTTTAAACTATAACGTTTTTAGTGAAATCATGTTTCTCTCGAGGTGAAAACGCGATTAAAGCCATAAAAAGATCTCACTGTGTTTTGGCATTGACCAAGCTACCAACAACCTAAAAAATTATCAGAACTGGAGAAATTACATATTGACATTGGGTGAAATCATGTAACTCTTAAGGACGTGTTGCAGACTTGTTGAATAGATTCATATTTCTTGTTTTGTTTGTTTTTGATGAAATTGTGCTTTTCTCGTCGAGAAAAGGCGTTTAACGCGATAAAAAGGTTTAGTGCGTTATGAATACGGGCTAGCTTAGCAAAAGTACAAATGTGAACTAAATAAGGCCGGGAGTCGTTTTTATTGCTTAAAACACGATTTCTCGACCAGAATATGCTTTTTCAAAAAAGCCATGTTCCCATGGCGAGAGACTTGTTTTCTGTGAGAAAATGCATTAAAAGGAGGGATTTCATCAGAAACACTATAAATACATATTGTACTTGTCTGAAAACGCACAGAACCTTGAAATAGAAGGTTTCTCACCAAAAAACACATTGGTGAAACCCCTATCTTAAGGCTCTGAGTGTTTGCACACATGTACAACAGGCATGGTTAAACTATAACGTTTTTAGTGAAATCATGTTTCTCTCGAGGAGAAAACGCGTTTAAAGCCATAAAAAGATCTCACTGTGTTTTGGCATTGACCAAGCTACCAACAACCTAAAAAATGATCAGAACTGGAGAAATTACACATTGACGTTGGGTGAAATCATGTAACTCTTAAGGACGTGTTGCAGACTTGTTGAATAGATTCATTTTTCTTGTTTTGTTTGTTTTTGATGAAATTGTGCTTTTCTCGTCGAGAAAAGGCGTTTAACGCGATAAAAAGGTTTAGTGCGTTATGAATACGGGCTAGCTTACCAAAAGTACAAATGTGAACTAAATAAGGCCGGGAGTCGTTTTGATTGCTTAAAACACGATTTCTCGACCAGAATATGCTTTTTCAAAAAAGCCATGTTCCCATGGCGAGAGACTCGTTTTCTGTGAGAAAATGCATTAAAAGGAGGGATTTCATGAGAAACACTATAAATACATATTGTACTTGTCTGAAAACGCACAGAACCTTGAAATAGAAGGTTTCTCACCAAAAAACACATTGGTGAAACCCCTATCTTAAGGCTCTGAGTGTTTGCACACATGTACAACAGGCATGGTTAAACTATAACGTTTTTAGTGAAATCATGTTTCTCTCGAGGAGAAAACGCGTTTAAAGCCATAAAAAGATCTCACTGTGTTTTGGCATTGACCAAGCTACCAACAACCTAAAAAATGATCAGAACTGGAGAAATTACACATTTGACATTGGGTGAAATCATGTAACTCTTAAGGACGTGTTGCAGACTTGTTGAATAGATTCATTTTTCTTGTTTTGTTTGTTTTTGATGAAATGGTGCTTTTCTCGTCGAGAAAAGGCGTTTAACGCGATAAAAAGGTTTAGTGCGTTATGAATACGGGCTAGCTTACCAAAAGTACAAATGTGAACTAAATAAGGCCGGGAGTCGTTTTTATTGCTTAAAACACGATTTCTCGACCAGAATATGCTTTTTCAAAAAAGCCATGTTACCATGGCGAGAGACTCGTTTTCTGTGAGAAAATGCATTAAAAGGAGGGATTTCATCAGAAACACTATAAATACATATTGTACTTGTCTGAAAACGCACAGAACCTTGAAATAGAAGGTTTCTCACCAAAAAACACATTGGTGAAACCCCTATCTTAAGGCTCTGAGTGTTTGCACACATGTACAAACAGGCATGTTTAAACTATAACGTTTTTAGTGAAATCATGTTTCTCTCGAGGAGAAAACGCGTTTAAAGCCATAAAAAGATCTCACTGTGTTTTGGCATTGACCAAGCTACCAACAACCTAAAAAATGATCAGAACTGGAGAAATTACATATTGACATTGGGTGAAATCATGTAACTCTTAAGGACGTGTTGCAGACTTGTTGAATAGATTCATATTTCTTGTTTTGTTTGTTTTTGATGAAATTGTGCTTTTCTCGTCGAGAAAAGGCGTTTAACGCGATAAAAAGGTTTAGTGCGTTATGAATACGGGCTAGCTTACCAAAAGTACAAATGTGAACTAAATAAGGCCGGGAGTCGTTTTTATTGCTTAAAACACGATTTCTCGACCAGAATATGCTTTTTCAAAAAAGCCATGTTCCCATGGCGAGAGACTCGTTTTCTGTGAGAAAATGCATTAAAAGGAGGGATTTCATCAGAAACACTATAAATACATATTGTACTTGTCTGAAAACGCACAGAACCTTGAAATAGAAGGTTTCTCACCAAAAAACACATTTGTGAAACCCCTATCTTAAGGCTCTGAGTGTTTGCACACATGTACAAACAGGCATGTTTAAACTATAACGTTTTTAGTGAAATCATGTTTCTCTCGAGGAGAAAACGCGTTTAAAGCCATAAAAAGATCTCACTCTGTTTTGGCATTGACCAAGCTACCAGCAAACCTAAAAAATGATCAGAACTGGAGAAATTACACATTGACATTGGGTGAAATCATGTAACTCTTAAGGACGTGTTGCAGACTTGTTGAATAGATTCATTTTTCTTGTTTTGTTTGTTTTTGATGAAATTGCTTTTCTCGTCGAGAAAAGGCGTTTAACGCGATAAAAAGGTTTAGTGCGTTATGAATACGGGCTAGCTTACCAAAAGTACAAATGTGAACTAAATAAGGCCGGGAGTCGTTTTTATTGCTTAAAACACGATTTCTCGACCAGAATATGCTTTTTCAAAAAAGCCATGTTCCCAAGGCGAGAGACTCGTTTTCTGTGAGAAAATGCATTAAAAGGAGGGATTTCATCAGAAACACTATAAATACATATTGTACTTGTCTGAAAACGCACAGAACCTTGAAATAGAAGGTTTCTCACCAAAAAACACATTGGTGAAACCCCTATCTTAAGGCTCTGAGTGTTTGCACACATGTACAAACAGGCATGTTTAAACTATAACGTTTTTAGTGAAATCATGTTTCTCTCGAGGAGAAAACGCGTTTAAAGCCATAAAAAGATCTCACTGTGTTTTGGCATTGACCAAGCTACCAACAACCTAAAAAATGATCAGAACTGGAGAAATTACATATTGACATTGGGTGAAATCATGTAACTCTTAAGGACGTGTTGCAGACTTGTTGAATAGATTCATATTTCTTGTTTTGTTTGTTTTTGATGAAATTGTGCTTTTCTCGTCGAGAAAAGGCGTTTAACGCGATAAAAAGGTTTAGTGCGTTATGAATACGGGCTAGCTTACCAAAAGTACAAATGTGAACTAAATAAGGCCGGGAGTCGTTTTTATTGCTTAAAACACGATTTCTCGACCAGAATATGCTTTTTCAAAAAAGCCATGTTCCCATGGCGAGAGACTTGTTTTCTGTGAGAAAATGCATTAAAAGGAGGGATTTCATCAGAAACACTATAAATACATATTGTACTTGTCTGAAAACGCACAGAACCTTGAAATAGAAGGTTTCTCACCAAAAAACACATTGGTGAAACCCCTATCTTAAGGCTCTGAGTGTTTGCACACATGTACAAACAGGCATGTTTAAACTATAACGTTTTTAGTGAAATCATGTTTCTCTCGAGGAGAAAACGCGTTTAAAGCCATAAAAAGATCTCACTGTGTTTTGGCATTGACCAAGCTACCAGCAAACCTAAAAAATGATCAGAACTGGAGAAATTACACATTGACATTGGGTGAAATCATGTAACTCTTAAGGACGTGTTGCAGACTTGTTGAATAGATTCATTTTTCTTGTTTTGTTTGTTTTTGATGAAATTGCTTTTCTCGTCGAGAAAAGGCGTTTAACGCGATAAAAAGGTTTAGTGCGTTATGAATACGGGCTAGCTTACCAAAAGTACAAATGTGAACTAAATAAGGCCGGGAGTCGTTTTTATTGCTTAAAACACGATTTCTCGACCAGAATATGCTTTTTCAAAAAAGCCATGTTCCCATGGCGAGAGACTCGTTTTCTGTGAGAAAATGCATTAAAAGGAGGGATTTCATGAGAAACACTATAAATACATATTGTACTTGTCTGAAAACGCACAGAACCTTGAAATAGAAGGTTTCTCACCAAAAAACACATTGGTGAATTCCCCATCTTAAGGCTCTGAGTGTTTGCACACATGTACAAACAGGCATGTTTAAACTATAACGTTTTTAGTGAAATCATGTTTCTCTCGAGGAGAAACCGCGATTAAAGCCATAAAAAGATCTCACTGTGTTTTGGCATTGACCAAGCTACCAACAACCTAAAAAATGATCAGAACTGGAGAAATTACATATTGACATTGGGTGAAATCATGTAACTCTTAAGGACGTGTTGCAGACTTGTTGAATAGATTCATATTTCTTGTTTTGTTTGTTTTTGATGAAATTGTGCTTTTCTCGTCGAGAAAAGGCGTTTAACGCGATAAAAAGGTTTAGTGCGTTATGAATACGGGCTAGCTTACCAAAAGTACAAATGTGAACTAAATAAGGCCGGGAGTCGTTTTTATTGCTTAAAACACGATTTCTCGACCAGAATATGCTTTTTCAAAAAAGCCATGTTCCCATGGCGAGAGACTCGTTTTCTGTGAGAAAATGCATTAAAAGGAGGGATTTCATCAGAAACACTACAAATACATATTGTACTTGTCTGAAAACGCACAGAACCTTGAAATAGAAGGTTTCTCACCAAAAAACACATTGGTGAAACCCCTATCTTAAGGCTCTGAGTGTTTGCACACATGTACAAACAGGCATGTTTAAACTATAACGTTTTTAGTGAAATCATGTTTCTCTCGAGGAGAAAACGCGTTTAAAGCCATAAAAAGATCTCACTGTGTTTTGGCATTGACCAAGCTACCAACAACCTAAAAAATGATCAGAACTGGAGAAATTACATATTGACATTGGGTGAAATCATGTAACTCTTAAGGACGTGTTGCAGACTTGTTGAATAGATTCATATTTCTTGTTTTGTTTGTTTTTGATGAAATTGTGCTTTTCTCGTCGAGAAAAGGCGTTTAACGCGATAAAAAGGTTTAGTGCGTTATGAATACGGGCTAGCTTACCAAAAGTACAAATGTGAACTAAATAAGGCCGGGAGTCGTTTTTATTGCTTAAAACACGATTTCTCGACCAGAATATGCTTTTTCAAAAAAGCCATGTTCCCATGGCGAGAGACTCGTTTTCTGTGAGAAAATGCATTAAAAGGAGGGATTTCATCAGAAACACTATAAATACATATTGTACTTGTCTGAAAACGCACAGAACCTTGAAATAGAAGGTTTCTCACCAAAAAACACATTGGTGAAACCCCTATCTTAAGGCTCTGAGTGTTTGCACACATGTACAAACAGGCATGTTTAAACTATAACGTTTTTAGTGAAATCATGTTTCTCTCGAGGAGAAAACGCGTTTAAAGCCATAAAAAGATCTCACTCTGTTTTGGCATTGACCAAGCTACCAGCAAACCTAAAAAATGATCAGAACTGGAGAAATTACACATTGACATTGGGTGAAATCATGTAACTCTTAAGGACGTGTTGCAGACTTGTTGAATAGATTCATTTTTCTTGTTTTGTTTGTTTTTGATGAAATTGCTTTTCTCGTCGAGAAAAGGCGTTTAACGCGATAAAAAGGTTTAGTGCGTTATGAATACGGGCTAGCTTACCAAAAGTACAAATGTGAACTAAATAAGGCCGGGAGTCGTTTTTATTGCTTAAAACACGATTTCTCGACCAGAATATGCTTTTTCAAAAAAGCCATGTTCCCATGGCGAGAGACTCGTTTTCTGTGAGAAAATGCATTAAAAGGAGGGATTTCATCAGAAACACTATAAATACATATTGTACTTGTCTGAAAACGCACAGAACCTTGAAATAGAAGGTTTCTCACCAAAAAACACATTGGTGAATTCCCCATCTTAAGGCTCTGAGTGTTTGCACACATGTACAAACAGGCATGTTTAAACTATAACGTTTTTAGTGAAATCATGTTTCTCTCGAGGAGAAACCGCGATTAAAGCCATAAAAAGATCTCACTGTGTTTTGGCATTGACCAAGCTACCAACAACCTAAAAAATGATCAGAACTGGAGAAATTACATATTGACATTGGGTGAAATCATGTAACTCTTAAGGACGTGTTGCAGACTTGTTGAATAGATTCATATTTCTTGTTTTGTTTGTTTTTGATGAAATTGTGCTTTTCTCGTCGAGAAAAGGCGTTTAACGCGATAAAAAGGTTTAGTGCGTTATGAATACGGGCTAGCTTACCAAAAGTACAAATGTGAACTAAATAAGGCCGGGAGTCGTTTTTATTGCTTAAAACACGATTTCTCGACCAGAATATGCTTTTTCAAAAAAGCCATGTTCCCATGGCGAGAGACTCGTTTTCTGTGAGAAAATGCATTAAAAGGAGGGATTTCATCAGAAACACTATAAATACATATTGTACTTGTCTGAAAACGCACAGAACCTTGAAATAGAAGGTTTCTCACCAAAAAACACATTGGTGAAACCCCTATCTTAAGGCTCTGAGTGTTTGCACACATGTACAAACAGGCATGTTTAAACTATAACGTTTTTAGTGAAATCATGTTTCTCTCGAGGAGAAAACGCGTTTAAAGCCATAAAAAGATCTCACTGTGTTTTGGCATTGACCAAGCTACCAACAACCTAAAAAATGATCAGAACTGGAGAAATTACATATTGACATTGGGTGAAATCATGTAACTCTTAAGGACGTGTTGCAGACTTGTTGAATAGATTCATATTTCTTGTTTTGTTTGTTTTTGATGAAATTGTGCTTTTCTCGTCGAGAAAAGGCGTTTAACGCGATAAAAAGGTTTAGTGCGTTATGAATACGGGCTAGCTTACCAAAAGTACAAATGTGAACTAAATAAGGCCGGGAGTCGTTTTTATTGCTTAAAACACGATTTCTTGACCAGAATATGCTTTTTCAAAAAAGCCATGTTCCCATGGCGAGAGACTTGTTTTCTGTGAGAAAATGCATTAAAAGGAGGGATTTCATGAGAAACACTATAAATACATATTGTACTTGTCTGAAAACGCACAGAACCTTGAAATAGAAGGTTTCTCACCAAAAAACACATTGGTGAAACCCCTATCTTAAGGCTCTGAGTGTTTGCACACATGTACAAACAGGCATGTTTAAACTATAACGTTTTTAGTGAAATCATGTTTCTCTCGAGGAGAAAACGCGTTTAAAGCCATAAAAAGATCTCACTGTGTTTTGGCATTGACCAAGCTACCAACAACCTAAAAAATGATCAGAACTGGCGAAATTACATATTGACATTGGGTGAAATCATGTAACTCTTAAGGACGTGTTGCAGACTTGTTGAATAGATTCATTTTTCTTGTTTTGTTTGTTTTTGATGAAATTGCTTTTCTCGTCGAGAAAAGGCGTTTGAAGCGATAAAAAGGTTTAGTGCGTTATGAATACGGGCTAGCTTACCAAAAGTACAAATGTAAACTAAATAAGGCCGGGAGTCGTTTTTATTGCTTAAAACACGATTTCTCGACCAGAATATGCTTTTTCAAAAAAGCCATGTTCCCAAGGCGAGAGACTCGTTTTCTGTGAGAAAATGCATTAAAAGGAGGGATTTCATGAGAAACACTATAAATACATATTGTACTTGTCTGAAAACGCACAGAACCTTGAAATAGAAGGTTTCTCACCAAAAAACACATTGGTGAAACCCCTATCTTAAGGCTCTGAGTGTTTGCACACATGTACAAACAGGCATGTTTAAACTATAACGTTTTTAGTGAAATCATGTTTCTCTCGAGGAGAAAACGCGTTTAAAGCCATAAAAAGATCTCACTGTGTTTTGGCATTGACCAAGCTACCAACAACCTAAAAAATGATCAGAACTGGAGAAATTACATATTGACATTGGGTGAAATCATGTAACTCTTAAGGACGTGTTGCAGACTTGTTGAATAGATTCATTTTTCTTGTTTTGTTTGTTTTTGATGAAATGGTGCTTTTCTCGTCGAGAAAGGGCGTTTAACGCGATAAAAAGGTTTAGTGCGTTATGAATACGGGCTAGCTTACCAAAAGTACAAATGTGAACTAAATAAGGCCGGGAGTCGTTTTTATTGCTTAAAACACGATTTCTCGACCAGAATATGCTTTTTCAAAAAAGCCATGTTCCCAAGGCGAGAGACTCGTTTTCTGTGAGAAAATGCATTAAAAGGAGGGATTTCATCAGAAACACTATAAATACATATTGTACTTGTCTGAAAACGCACAGAACCTTGAAATAGAAGGTTTCTCACCAAAAAACACATTGGTGAAACCCCTATCTTAAGGCTCTGAGTGTTTGCACACATGTACAAACAGGCATGTTTAAACTATAACGTTTTTAGTGAAATCATGTTTCTCTCGAGGAGAAAACGCGTTTAAAGCCATAAAAAGATCTCACTGTGTTTTGGCATTGACCAAGCTACCAACAACCTAAAAAATGATCAGAACTGGAGAAATTACATATTGACATTGGGTGAAATCATGTAACTCTTAAGGACGTGTTGCAGACTTGTTGAATAGATTCATATTTCTTGTTTTGTTTGTTTTTGATGAAATTGTGCTTTTCTCGTCGAGAAAAGGCGTTTAACGCGATAAAAAGGTTTAGTGCGTTATGAATACGGGCTAGCTTACCAAAAGTACAAATGTGAACTAAATAAGGCCGGGAGTCGTTTTTATTGCTTAAAACACGATTTCTCGACCAGAATATGCTTTTTCAAAAAAGCCATGTTCCCATGGCGAGAGACTCGTTTTCTGTGAGAAAATGCATTAAAAGGAGGGATTTCATCAGAAACACTATAAATACATATTGTACTTGTCTGAAAACGCACAGAACCTTGAAATAGAAGGTTTCTCACCAAAAAACACATTGGTGAAACCCCTATCTTAAGGCTCTGAGTGTTTGCACACATGTACAAACAGGCATGTTTAAACTATAACGTTTTTAGTGAAATCATGTTTCTCTCGAGGAGAAAACGCGTTTAAAGCCATAAAAAGATCTCACTCTGTTTTGGCATTGACCAAGCTACCAGCAAACCTAAAAAATGATCAGAACTGGAGAAATTACACATTGACATTGGGTGAAATCATGTAACTCTTAAGGACGTGTTGCAGACTTGTTGAATAGATTCATTTTTCTTGTTTTGTTTGTTTTTGATGAAATTGCTTTTCTCGTCGAGAAAAGGCGTTTAACGCGATAAAAAGGTTTAGTGCGTTATGAATACGGGCTAGCTTACCAAAAGTACAAATGTGAACTAAATAAGGCCGGGAGTCGTTTTTATTGCTTAAAACACGATTTCTCGACCAGAATATGCTTTTTCAAAAAAGCCATGTTCCCATGGCGAGAGACTCGTTTTCTGTGAGAAAATGCATTAAAAGGAGGGATTTCATGAGAAACACTATAAATACATATTGTACTTGTCTGAAAACGCACAGAACCTTGAAATAGAAGGTTTCTCACCAAAAAACACATTGGTGAATTCCCCATCTTAAGGCTCTGAGTGTTTGCACACATGTACAAACAGGCATGTTTAAACTATAACGTTTTTAGTGAAATCATGTTTCTCTCGAGGAGAAACCGCGATTAAAGCCATAAAAAGATCTCACTGTGTTTTGGCATTGACCAAGCTACCAACAACCTAAAAAATGATCAGAACTGGAGAAATTACATATTGACATCGGGTGAAATCATGTAACTCTTAAGGACGTGTTGCAGACTTGTTGAATAGATTCATATTTCTTGTTTTGTTTGTTTTTGATGAAATTGTGCTTTTCTCGTCGAGAAAAGGCGTTTAACGCGATAAAAAGGTTTAGTGCGTTATGAATACGGGCTAGCTTAGCAAAAGTACAAATGTGAACTAAATAAGGCCGGGAGTCGTTTTTATTGCTTAAAACACGATTTCTTGACCAGAATATGCTTTTTCAAAAAAGCCATGTTCCCATGGCGAGAGACTTGTTTTCTGTGAGAAAATGCATTAAAAGGAGGGATTTCATGAGAAACACTATAAATACATATTGTACTTGTCTGAAAACGCACAGCACCTTGAAATAGAAGGTTTCTCACCAAAAAACACATTGGTGAAACCCCTATCTTAAGGCTCTGAGTGTTTGCACACATGTACAAACAGGCATGTTTAAACTATAACGTTTTTAGTGAAATCATGTTTCTCTCGAGGAGAAAACGCGTTTAAAGCCATAAAAAGATCTCACTGTGTTTTGGCATTGACCAAGCTACCAACAACCTAAAAAATGATCAGAACTGGCGAAATTACATATTGACATTATGTGAAATCATGTAACTCTTAAGGACGTGTTGCAGACTTGTTGAATAGATTCATTTTTCTTGTTTTGTTTGTTTTTGATGAAATTGCTTTTCTCGTCGAGAAAAGGCGTTTAACGCGATAAAAAGGTTTAGTGCGTTATGAATACGGGCTAGCTTACCAAAAGTACAAATGTGAACTAAATAAGGCCGGGAGTCGTTTTTATTGCTTAAAACACGATTTCTCGACCAGAATATGCTTTTTCAAAAAAGCCATGTTCCCAAGGCGAGAGACTCGTTTTCTGTGAGAAAATGCATTAAAAGGAGGGATTTCATGAGAAACACTATAAATACATATTGTACTTGTCTGAAAACGCACAGAACCTTGAAATAGAAGGTTTCTCACCAAAAAACACATTGGTGAAACCCCTATCTTAAGGCTCTGAGTGTTTGCACACATGTACAAACAGGCATGTTTAAACTATAACGTTTTTAGTGAAATCATGTTTCTCTCGAGGAGAAAACGCGTTTAAAGCCATAAAAAGATCTCACTGTGTTTTGGCATTGACCAAGCTACCAACAACCTAAAAAATGATCAGAACTGGAGAAATTACACATTTGACATTGGGTGAAATCATGTAACTCTTAAGGACGTGTTGCAGACTTGTTGAATAGATTCATTTTTCTTGTTTTGTTTGTTTTTGATGAAATGGTGCTTTTCTCGTCGAGAAAAGGCGTTTAACGCGATAAAAAGGTTTAGTGCGTTATGAATACGGGCTAGCTTACCAAAAGTACAAATGTGAACTAAATAAGGCCGGGAGTCGTTTTTATTGCTTAAAACACGATTTCTCGACCAGAATATGCTTTTTCAAAAAAGCCATGTTCCCATGGCGAGAGACTCGTTTTCTGTGAGAAAATGCATTAAAAGGAGGGATTTCATGAGAAACACTATAAATACATATTGTACTTGTCTGAAAACGCACAGAACCTTGAAATAGAAGGTTTCTCACCAAAAAACACATTGGTGAAACCCCTATCTTAAGGCTCTGAGTGTTTGCACACCTGTACAACAGGCATGGTTAAACTATAACGTTTTTAGTGAAATCATGTTTCTCTCGAGGAGAAAACGCGTTTAAAGCCATAAAAAGATCTCACTGTGTTTTGGCATTGACCAAGCTACCAACAACCTAAAAAATGATCAGAACTGGAGAATTTACACATTTGACATTGGGTGAAATCATGTAACTCTTAAGGACGTGTTGCAGACTTGTTGAATAGATTCATTTTTCTTGTTTTGTTTGTTTTTGATGAAATGGTGCTTTTCTCGTCGAGAAAAGGCGTTTAACGCGATAAAAAGGTTTAGTGCGTTATGAATACGGGCTAGCTTACCAAAAGTACAAATGTGAACTAAATAAGGCCGGGAGGCGTTTTTATTGCTTAAAACACGATTTCTCGACCAGAATATGCTTTTTCAAAAAAGCCATGTTCCCATGGCGAGAGACTCGTTTTCTGTGAGAAAATGCATTAAAAGGAGGGATTTCATCAGAAACACTATAAATACATATTGCACTTGTCTGAAAACGCACAGAACCTTGAAATAGAAGGTTTCTCACCAAAAAACACATTGGTGAAACCCATATCTTAAGGCTCTGAGTGTTTGCACACATGTACAAACAGGCATGTTTAAACTATAACGTTTTTAGTGAAATCATGTTTCTCTCGAGGAGAAAACGCGTTTAAAGCCATAAAAAGATCTCACTGTGTTTTGGCATTGACCAAGCTACCAACAACCTAAAAAATGATCAGAACTGGAGAAATTACACATTGACATTGGGTGAAATCATGTAACTCTTAAGGACGTGTTGCAGACTTGTTGAATAGATTCATTTTTCTTGTTTTGTTTGTTTTTGATGAAATGGTGCTTTTCTCGTCGAGAAAAGGCGTTTAACGCGATAAAAAGGTTTAGTGCGTTATGAATACGGGCTAGCTTACCAAAAGTACAAATGTGAACTAAATAAGGCCGGGAGTCGTTTTTATTGCTTAAAACACGATTTCTCGACCAGAATATGCTTTTTCAAAAAAGCCATGTTCCCATGGCGAGAGACTCGTTTTCTGTGAGAAAATGCATTAAAAGGAGGGATTTCATGAGAAACACTATAAATACATATTGTACTTGTCTGAAAACGCACAGAACCTTGAAATAGAAGGTTTCTCACCAAAAAACACATTGGTGAAACCCCTATCTTAAGGCTCTGAGTGTTTGCACACATGTACAACAGGCATGGTTAAACTATAACGTTTTTAGTGAAATCATGTTTCTCTCGAGGAGAAAACGCGTTTAAAGCCATAAAAAGATCTCACTGTGTTTTGGCATTGACCAAGCTACCAACAACCTAAAAAATGATCAGAACTGGAGAAATTACACATTGACATTGGGTGAAATCATGTAACTCTTAAGGACGTGTTGCAGACTTGTTGAATAGATTCATTTTTCTTGTTTTGTTTGTTTTTGATGAAATGGTGCTTTTCTCGTCGAGAAAAGGCGTTTAACGCGATAAAAAGGTTTAGTGCGTTATGAATACGGGCTAGCTTACCAAAAGTACAAATGTGAACTAAATAAGGCCGGGAGTCGTTTTTATTGCTTAAAACACGATTTCTCGACCAGAATATGCTTTTTCAAAAAAGCCATGTTCCCATGGCGAGAGACTCGTTTTCTGTGAGAAAATGCATTAAAAGGAGGGATTTCATGAGAAACACTATAAATACATATTGTACTTGTCTGAAAACGCACAGAACCTTGAAATAGAAGGTTTCTCACCAAAAAACACATTGGTAAAACCCCTATCTTAAGGCTCTGAGTATTTGCACACATGTACAACAGGCATGTTTAAACTATAACGTTTTTAGTGAAATCATGTTTCTCTCGAGGAGAAAACGCGTTTAAAGCCATAAAAAGATCTCACTGTGTTTTGGCATTGACCAAGCTACCAACCACCTAAAAAATGATCAGAACTGGAGAAATTACACATTGACATTGGGTGAAATCATGTAACTCTTAAGGACGTGTTGCAGACTTGTTGAATAGATTCATTTTTCTTGTTTTGTTTGTTTTTGATGAAATTGTGCTTTTCTCGTCGAGAAAAGGCGTTTAACGCGATAAAAAGGTTTAGTGCGTTATGAATACGGGCTAGCTTACCAAAAGTACAAATGTGAACTAAATAAGGCCGGGAGTCGTTTTTATTGCTTAAAACACGATTTCTCGACCAGAATATGCTTTTTCAAAAAAGCCATGTTCCCATGGCGAGAGACTCGTTTTCTGTGAGAAAATGCATTAAAAGGAGGGATTTCATGAGAAACACTATAAATACATATTGTACTTGTCTGAAAACGCACAGAACCTTGAAATAGAAGGTTTCTCACCAAAAAACACATTGGTGAAACCCCTATCTTAAGGCTCTGAGTGTTTGCACACATGTACAACAGGCATGGTTAAACTATAACGTTTTTAGTGAAATCATGTTTCTCTCGAGGAGAAAACGCGTTTAAAGCCATAAAAAGATCTCACTGTGTTTTGGCATTGACCAAGCTACCAACAACCTAAAAAATGATCAGAACTGGAGAAATTACACATTTGACATTGGGTGAAATCATGTAACTCTTAAGGACGTGTTGCAGACTTGTTGAATAGATTCATTTTTCTTGTTTTGTTTGTTTTTGATGAAATGGTGCTTTTCTCGTCGAGAAAAGGCGTTTAACGCGATAAAAAGGTTTAGTGCGTTATGAATACGGGCTAGCTTACCAAAAGTACAAATGTGAACTAAATAAGGCCGGGAGTCGTTTTTATTGCTTAAAACACGATTTCTCGACCAGAATATGCTTTTTCAAAAAAGCCATGTTCCCATGGCGAGAGACTCGTTTTCTGTGAGAAAATGCATTAAAAGGAGGGATTTCATCAGAAACACTATAAATACATATTGCACTTGTCTGAAAACGCACAGAACCTTGAAATAGAAGGTTTCTCACCAAAAAACACATTGGTGAAACCCCTATCTTAAGGCTCTGAGTGTTTGCACACATGTACAAACAGGCATGTTTAAACTATAACGTTTTTAGTGAAATCATGTTTCTCTCGAGGAGAAAACGCGTTTAAAGCCATAAAAAGATCTCACTGTGTTTTGGCATTGACCAAGCTACCAACCACCTAAAAAATGATCAGAACTGGAGAAATTACACATTGACATTGGGTGAAATCATGTAACTCTTAAGGACGTGTTGCAGACTTGTTGAATAGATTCATTTTTCTTGTTTTGTTTGTTTTTGATGAAATGGTGCTTTTCTCGTCGAGAAAAGGCGTTTAACGCGATAAAAAGGTTTAGTGCGTTATGAATACGGGCTAGCTTACCAAAAGTACAAATGTGAACTAAATAAGGCCGGGAGTCGTTTTTATTGCTTAAAACACGATTTCTCGACCAGAATATGCTTTTTCAAAAAAGCCATGTTCCCATGGCGAGAGACTCGTTTTCTGTGAGAAAATGCATTAAAAGGAGGGATTTCATGAGAAACACTATAAATACATATTGTACTTGTCTGAAAACGCACAGAACCTTGAAATAGAAGGTTTCTCACCAAAAAACACATTGGTAAAACCCCTATCTTAAGGCTCTGAGTATTTCCACACATGTACAACAGGCATGTTTAAACTATAACGTTTTTAGTGAAATCATGTTTCTCTCGAGGAGAAAACGCGTTTAAAGCCATAAAAAGATCTCACTGTGTTTTGGCATTGACCAAGCTACCAACCACCTAAAAAATGATCAGAACTGGAGAAATTACACATTGACATTGGGTGAAATCATGTAACTCTTAAGGACGTGTTGCAGACTTGTTGAATAGATTCATTTTTCTTGTTTTGTTTGTTTTTGATGAAATTGTGCTTTTCTCGTCGAGAAAAGGCGTTTAACGCGATAAAAAGGTTTAGTGCGTTATGAATACGGGCTAGCTTACCAAAAGTACAAATGTGAACTAAATAAGGCCGGGAGTCGTTTTTATTGCTTAAAACACGATTTCTCGACCAGAATATGCTTTTTCAAAAAAGCCATGTTCCCATGGCGAGAGACTCGTTTTCTGTGAGAAAATGCATTAAAAGGAGGGATTTCATCAGAAACACTATAAATACATATTGTACTTGTCTGAAAACGCACAGAACCTTGAAATAGAAGGTTTCTCACCAAAAAACACATTGGTAAAACCCCTATCTTAAGGCTCTGAGTATTTGCACACATGTACAACAGGCATGTTTAAACTATAACGTTTTTAGTGAAATCATGTTTCTCTCGAGGAGAAAACGCGTTTAAAGCCATAAAAAGATCTCACTGTGTTTTGGCATTGACCAAGCTACCAACCACCTAAAAAATGATCAGAACTGGAGAAATTACACATTGACATTGGGTGAAATCATGTAACTCTTAAGGACGTGTTGCAGACTTGTTGAATACATTCATTTTTCTTGTTTTGTTTGTTTTTGATGAAATTGTGCTTTTCTCGTCGAGAAAAGGCGTTTAACGCGATAAAAAGGTTTAGTGCGTTATGAATACGGGCTAGCTTATCAAAAGTACAAATGTGAACTAAATAAGGCCGGGAGTCGTTTTTATTGCTTAAAACACGATTTCTCGACCAGAATATGCTTTTTCAAAAAAGCCATGTTCCCATGGCGAGAGACTCGTTTTCTGTGAGAAAATGCATTAAAAGGAGGGATTTCATGAGAAACACTATAAATACATATTGTACTTGTCTGAAAACGCACAGAACCTTGAAATAGAAGGTTTCTCACCAAAAAACACATTGGTGAAACCCCTATCTTAAGGCTCTGAGTGTTTGCACACATGTACAAACAGGCATGTTTAAACTATAACGTTTTTAGTGAAATCATGTTTCTCTCGAGGAGAAAACGCGTTTAAAGCCATAAAAAGATCTCACTGTGTTTTGGCATTGACCAAGCTACCAACAAACCTAAAAAATGATCAGAACTGGAGAAATTACACATTGACATTGGGTGAAATCATGTAACTCTTAAGGACGTGTTGCAGACTTGTTGAATAGATTCATTTTTCTTGTTTTGTTTGTTTTTGATGAAATTGTGCTTTTCTCGTCGAGAAAAGGCGTTTAACGCGATAAAAAGGTTTAGTGCGTTATGAATACGGGCTAGCTTACCAAAAGTACAAATGTGAACTAAATAAGGCCGGGAGTCGTTTTTATTGCTTAAAACACGATTTCTCGACCAGAATATGCTTTTTCAAAAAAGCCATTTTCCCATGGCGAGAGACTCGTTTTCTGTGAGAAAATGCATTAAAAGGAGGGATTTCATCAGAAACACTATAAATACATATTGTACTTGTCTGAAAACGCACAGAACCTTGAAATAGAAGGTTTCTCACCAAAAAACACATTGGTAAAACCCCTATCTTAAGGCTCTGAGTGTTTGCACACATGTACAACAGGCATGGTTAAACTATAACGTTTTTAGTGAAATCATGTTTCTCTCGAGGAGAAAACGCGTTTAAAGCCATAAAAAGATCTCACTGTGTTTTGGCATTGACCAAGCTACCAACAACCTAAAAAATGATCAGAACTGGAGAAATTACACATTGACATTGGGTGAAATCATGTAACTCTTAAGGACGTGTTGCAGACTTGTTGAATACATTCATTTTTCTTGTTTTGTTTGTTTTTGATGAATTTGTGCTTTTCTCGTCGAGAAAAGGCGTTTAACGCGATAAAAAGGTTTAGTGCGTTATGAATACGGGCTAGCTTACCAAAAGTACAAATGTGAACTAAATAAGGCCGGGAGTCGTTTTTATTGCTTAAAACACGATTTCTCGACCAGAATATGCTTTTTCAAAAAAGCCATGTTCCCATGGCGAGAGACTCGTTTTCTGTGAGAAAATGCATTAAAAGGAGGGATTTCATCAGAAACACTATAAATACATATTGTACTTGTCTGAAAACGCACAGAACCTTGAAATAGAAGGTTTCTCACCAAAAAACACATTGGTGAAACCCCTATCTTAAGGCTCTGAGTGTTTGCACACATGTACAAACAGGCATGTTTAAACTATAACGTTTTTAGTGAAATCATGTTTCTCTCGAGGAGAAAACGCGTTTAAAGCCATAAAAAGATCTCACTGTGTTTTGGCATTGACCAAGCTACCAACAACCTAAAAAATGATCAGAACTGGAGAAATTACATATTGACATTGGGTGAAATCATGTAACTCTTAAGGACGTGTTGCAGACTTGTTGAATAGATTCATTTTTCTTGTTTTGTTTGTTTTTGATGAAATTGCTTTTCTCGTCGAGAAAAGGCGTTTAACGCGATAAAAAGGTTTAGTGCGTTATGAATACGGGCTAGCTTACCAAAAGTACAAATGTGAACTAAATAAGGCCGGGAGTCGTTTTTATTGCTTAAAACACGATTTCTCGACCAGAATATGCTTTTTCAAAAAAGCCATGTTCCCAAGGCGAGAGACTCGTTTTCTGTGAGAAAATGCATTAAAAGGAGGGATTTCATGTAAAACACTATAAATACATATTGTACTTGTCTGAAAACGCACAGAACCTTGAAATAGAAGGTTTCTCACCAAAAAACACATTGGTGAAACCCCTATCTTAAGGCTCTGAGTGTTTGCACACATGTACAAACAGGCATGTTTAAACTATAACGTTTTTAGTGAAATCATGTTTCTCTCGAGGAGAAAACGCGTTTAAAGCCATAAAAAGATCTCACTGTGTTTTGGCATTGACCAAGCTACCAACAACCTAAAAAATGATCAGAACTGGAGAAATTACATATTGACATTGGGTGAAATCATGTAACTCTTAAGGACGTGTTGCAGACTTGTTGAATAGATTCATTTTTCTTGTTTTGTTTGTTTTTGATGAAATTGCTTTTCTCGTCGAGAAAAGGCGTTTAACGCGATAAAAAGGTTTAGTGCGTTATGAATACGGGCTAGCTTACCAAAAGTACAAATGTGAACTAAATAAGGCCGGGAGTCGTTTTTATTGCTTAAAACACGATTTCTCGACCAGAGTATGCTTTTTCAAAAAAGCCATGTTGCCAAGGCGAGAGACTCGTTTTCTGTGAGAAAATGCATTAAAAGGAGGGATTTCATGAGAAACACTATAAATACATATTGTACTTGTCTGAAAACGCACAGAACCTTGAAATAGAAGGTTTCTCACCAAAAAACACATTGGTGAAACCCCTATCTTAAGGCTCTGAGTGTTTGCACACATGTACAAACAGGCATGTTTAAACTATAACGTTTTTAGTGAAATCATGTTTCTCTCGAGGAGAAAACGCGTTTAAAGCCATAAAAAGATCTCACTGTGTTTTGGCATTGACCAAGCTACCAACAACCTAAAAAATGATCAGAACTGGAGAAATTACATATTGACATTGGGTGAAATCATGTAACTCTTAAGGACGTGTTGCAGACTTGTTGAATAGATTCATATTTCTTGTTTTGTTTGTTTTTGATGAAATTGTGCTTTTCTCGTCGAGAAAAGGCGTTTAACGCGATAAAAAGGTTTAGTGCGTTATGAATACGGGCTAGCTTACCAAAAGTACAAATGTGAACTAAATAAGGCCGGGAGTCGTTTTTATTGCTTAAAACACGATTTCTCGACCAGAATATGCTTTTTCAAAAAAGCCATGTTCCCATGGCGAGAGACTCGTTTTCTGTGAGAAAATGCATTAAAAGGAGGGATTTCATGAGAAACACTATAAATACATATTGTACTTGTCTGAAAACGCACAGAACCTTGAAATAGAAGGTTTCTCACCAAAAAACACATTGGTAAAACCCCTATCTTAAGGCTCTGAGTATTTGCACACATGTACAACAGGCATGTTTAAACTATAACGTTTTTAGTGAAATCATGTTTCTCTCGAGGAGAAAACGCGTTTAAAGCCATAAAAAGATCTCACTGTGTTTTGGCATTGACCAAGCTACCAACCACCTAAAAAATGATCAGAACTGGAGAAATTACACATTGACATTGGGTGAAATCATGTAACTCTTAAGGACGTGTTGCAGACTTGTTGAATACATTCATTTTTCTTGTTTTGTTTGTTTTTGATGAAATTGTGCTTTTCTCGTCGAGAAAAGGCGTTTAACGCGATAAAAAGGTTTAGTGCGTTATGAATACGGGCTAGCTTATCAAAAGTACAAATGTGAACTAAATAAGGCCGGGAGTCGTTTTTATTGCTTAAAACACGATTTCTCGACCAGAATATGCTTTTTCAAAAAAGCCATGTTCCCATGGCGAGAGACTCGTTTTCTGTGAGAAAATGCATTAAAAGGAGGGATTTCATGAGAAACACTATAAATACATATTGTACTTGTCTGAAAACGCACAGAACCTTGAAATAGAAGGTTTCTCACCAAAAAACACATTGGTGAAACCCCTATCTTAAGGCTCTGAGTGTTTGCACACATGTACAAACAGGCATGTTTAAACTATAACGTTTTTAGTGAAATCATGTTTCTCTCGAGGAGAAAACGCGTTTAAAGCCATAAAAAGATCTCACTGTGTTTTGGCATTGACCAAGCTACCAACAAACCTAAAAAATGATCAGAACTGGAGAAATTACACATTGACATTGGGTGAAATCATGTAACTCTTAAGGACGTGTTGCAGACTTGTTGAATAGATTCATTTTTCTTGTTTTGTTTGTTTTTGATGAAATTGTGCTTTTCTCGTCGAGAAAAGGCGTTTAACGCGATAAAAAGGTTTAGTGCGTTATGAATACGGGCTAGCTTACCAAAAGTACAAATGTGAACTAAATAAGGCCGGGAGTCGTTTTTATTGCTTAAAACACGATTTCTCGACCAGAATATGCTTTTTCAAAAAAGCCATTTTCCCATGGCGAGAGACTCGTTTTCTGTGAGAAAATGCATTAAAAGGAGGGATTTCATCAGAAACACTATAAATACATATTGTACTTGTCTGAAAACGCACAGAACCTTGAAATAGAAGGTTTCTCACCAAAAAACACATTGGTAAAACCCCTATCTTAAGGCTCTGAGTGTTTGCACACATGTACAACAGGCATGGTTAAACTATAACGTTTTTAGTGAAATCATGTTTCTCTCGAGGAGAAAACGCGTTTAAAGCCATAAAAAGATCTCACTGTGTTTTGGCATTGACCAAGCTACCAACAACCTAAAAAATGATCAGAACTGGAGAAATTACACATTGACATTGGGTGAAATCATGTAACTCTTAAGGACGTGTTGCAGACTTGTTGAATAGATTCATATTTCTTGTTTTGTTTGTTTTTGATGAAATTGTGCTTTTCTCGTCGAGAAAAGGCGTTTAACGCGATAAAAAGGTTTAGTGCGTTATGAATACGGGCTAGCTTACCAAAAGTACAAATGTGAACTAAATAAGGCCGGGAGTCGTTTTTATTGCTTAAAACACGATTTCTCGACCAGAATATGCTTTTTCAAAAAAGCCATGTTCCCATGGCGAGAGACTTGTTTTCTGTGAGAAAATGCATTAAAAGGAGGGATTTCATGAGAAACACTATAAATACATATTGTACTTGTCTGAAAACGCACAGAACCTTGAAATAGAAGGTTTCTCACCAAAAAACACATTGGTGAAACCCCTATCTTAAGGCTCTGAGTGTTTGCACACATGTACAAACAGGCATGTTTAAACTATAACGTTTTTAGTGAAATAATGTTTCTCTCGAGGAGAAAACGCGTTTAAAGCCATAAAAAGATCTCACTGTGTTTTGGCATTGACCAAGCTACCAACAACCTAAAAAATGATCAGAACTGGAGAAATTACATATTGACATTGGGTGAAATCATGTAACTCTTAAGGACGTGTTGCAGACTTGTTGAATAGATTCATATTTCTTGTTTTGTTTGTTTTTGATGAAATTGTGCTTTTCTCGTCGAGAAAAGGCGTTTAACGCGATAAAAAGGTTTAGTGCGTTATGAATACGGGCTAGCTTACCAAAAGTACAAATGTGAACTAAATAAGGCCGGGAGTCGTTTTTATTGCTTAAAACACGATTTCTCGACCAGAATATGCTTTTTCAAAAAAGCCATGTTCCCATGGCGAGAGACTTGTTTTCTGTGAGAAAATGCATTAAAAGGAGGGATTTCATGAGAAACACTATAAATACATATTGTACTTGTCTGAAAACGCACAGAACCTTGAAATAGAAGGTTTCTCACCAAAAAACACATTGGTGAAACCCCTATCTTAAGGCTCTGAGTGTTTGCACACATGTACAAACAGGCATGTTTAAACTATAACGTTTTTAGTGAAATCATGTTTCTCTCGAGGAGAAAACGCGTTTAAAGCCATAAAAAGATCTCACTGTGTTTTGGCATTGACCAAGCTACCAACAACCTAAAAAATGATCAGAACTGGAGAAATTACATATTGACATTGGGTGAAATCATGTAACTCTTAAGGACGTGTTGCAGACTTGTTGAATAGATTCATATTTCTTGTTTTGTTTGTTTTTGATGAAATTGTGCTTTTCTCGTCGAGAAAAGGCGTTTAACGCGATAAAAAGGTTTAGTGCGTTATGAATACGGGCTAGCTTACCAAAAGTACAAATGTGAACTAAATAAGGCCGGGAGTCGTTTTTATTGCTTAAAACACGATTTCTCGACCAGAATATGCTTTTTCAAAAAAGCCATGTTCCCATGGCGAGAGACTCGTTTTCTGTGAGAAAATGCATTAAAAGGAGGGATTTCATGAGAAACACTATAAATACATATTGTACTTGTCTGAAAACGCACAGAACCTTGAAATAGAAGGTTTCTCACCAAAAAACACATTGGTAAAACCCCTATCTTAAGGCTCTGAGTATTTGCACACATGTACAACAGGCATGTTTAAACTATAACGTTTTTAGTGAAATCATGTTTCTCTCGAGGAGAAAACGCGTTTAAAGCCATAAAAAGATCTCACTGTGTTTTGGCATTGACCAAGCTACCAACCACCTAAAAAATGATCAGAACTGGAGAAATTACACATTGACATTGGGTGAAATCATGTAACTCTTAAGGACGTGTTGCAGACTTGTTGAATACATTCATTTTTCTTGTTTTGTTTGTTTTTGATGAAATTGTGCTTTTCTCGTCGAGAAAAGGCGTTTAACGCGATAAAAAGGTTTAGTGCGTTATGAATACGGGCTAGCTTATCAAAAGTACAAATGTGAACTAAATAAGGCCGGGAGTCGTTTTTATTGCTTAAAACACGATTTCTCGACCAGAATATGCTTTTTCAAAAAAGCCATGTTCCCATGGCGAGAGACTCGTTTTCTGTGAGAAAATGCATTAAAAGGAGGGATTTCATGAGAAACACTATAAATACATATTGTACTTGTCTGAAAACGCACAGAACCTTGAAATAGAAGGTTTCTCACCAAAAAACACATTGGTGAAACCCCTATCTTAAGGCTCTGAGTGTTTGCACACATGTACAAACAGGCATGTTTAAACTATAACGTTTTTAGTGAAATCATGTTTCTCTCGAGGAGAAAACGCGTTTAAAGCCATAAAAAGATCTCACTGTGTTTTGGCATTGACCAAGCTACCAACAAACCTAAAAAATGATCAGAACTGGAGAAATTACACATTGACATTGGGTGAAATCATGTAACTCTTAAGGACGTGTTGCAGACTTGTTGAATAGATTCATTTTTCTTGTTTTGTTTGTTTTTGATGAAATTGTGCTTTTCTCGTCGAGAAAAGGCGTTTAACGCGATAAAAAGGTTTAGTGCGTTATGAATACGGGCTAGCTTACCAAAAGTACAAATGTGAACTAAATAAGGCCGGGAGTCGTTTTTATTGCTTAAAACACGATTTCTCGACCAGAATATGCTTTTTCAAAAAAGCCATTTTCCCATGGCGAGAGACTCGTTGTCTGTGAGAAAATGCATTAAAAGGAGGGATTTCATCAGAAACACTATAAATACATATTGTACTTGTCTGAAAACGCACAGAACCTTGAAATAGAAGGTTTCTCACCAAAAAACACATTGGTAAAACCCCTATCTTAAGGCTCTGAGTGTTTGCACACATGTACAACAGGCATGGTTAAACTATAACGTTTTTAGTGAAATCATGTTTCTCTCGAGGAGAAAACGCGTTTAAAGCCATAAAAAGATCTCACTGTGTTTTGGCATTGACCAAGCTACCAACAACCTAAAAAATGATCAGAACTGGAGAAATTACACATTGACATTGGGTGAAATCATGTAACTCTTAAGGACGTGTTGCAGACTTGTTGAATACATTCATTTTTCTTGTTTTGTTTGTTTTTGATGAATTTGTGCTTTTCTCGTCGAGAAAAGGCGTTTAACGCGATAAAAAGGTTTAGTGCGTTATGAATACGGGCTAGCTTACCAAAAGTACAAATGTGAACTAAATAAGGCCGGGAGTCGTTTTTATTGCTTAAAACACGATTTCTCGACCAGAATATGCTTTTTCAAAAAAGCCATGTTCCCATGGCGAGAGACTCGTTTTCTGTGAGAAAATGCATTAAAAGGAGGGATTTCATCAGAAACACTATAAATACATATTGTACTTGTCTGAAAACGCACAGAACCTTGAAATAGAAGGTTTCTCACCAAAAAACACATTGGTGAAACCCCTATCTTAAGGCTCTGAGTGTTTGCACACATGTACAAACAGGCATGTTTAAACTATAACGTTTTTAGTGAAATCATGTTTCTCTCGAGGAGAAAACGCGTTTAAAGCCATAAAAAGATCTCACTGTGTTTTGGCATTGACCAAGCTACCAACAACCTAAAAAATGATCAGAACTGGAGAAATTACATATTGACATTGGGTGAAATCATGTAACTCTTAAGGACGTGTTGCAGACTTGTTGAATAGATTCATTTTTCTTGTTTTGTTTGTTTTTGATGAAATTGCTTTTCTCGTCGAGAAAAGGCGTTTAACGCGATAAAAAGGTTTAGTGCGTTATGAATACGGGCTAGCTTACCAAAAGTACAAATGTGAACTAAATAAGGCCGGGAGTCGTTTTTATTGCTTAAAACACGATTTCTCGACCAGAATATGCTTTTTCAAAAAAGCCATGTTCCCAAGGCGAGAGACTCGTTTTCTGTGAGAAAATGCATTAAAAGGAGGGATTTCATGAGAAACACTATAAATACATATTGTACTTGTCTGAAAACGCACAGAACCTTGAAATAGAAGGTTTCTCACCAAAAAACACATTGGTGAAACCCCTATCTTAAGGCTCTGAGTGTTTGCACACATGTACAAACAGGCATGTTTAAACTATAACGTTTTTAGTGAAATCATGTTTCTCTCGAGGAGAAAACGCGTTTAAAGCCATAAAAAGATCTCACTGTGTTTTGGCATTGACCAAGCTACCAACAACCTAAAAAATGATCAGAACTGGAGAAATTACATATTGACATTGGGTGAAATCATGTAACTCTTAAGGACGTGTTGCAGACTTGTTGAATAGATTCATTTTTCTTGTTTTGTTTGTTTTTGATGAAATTGCTTTTCTCGTCGAGAAAAGGCGTTTAACGCGATAAAAAGGTTTAGTGCGTTATGAATACGGGCTAGCTTACCAAAAGTACAAATGTGAACTAAATAAGGCCGGGAGTCGTTTTTATTGCTTAAAACACGATTTCTCGACCAGAGTATGCTTTTTCAAAAAAGCCATGTTGCCAAGGCGAGAGACTCGTTTTCTGTGAGAAAATGCATTAAAAGGAGGGATTTCATGAGAAACACTATAAATACATATTGTACTTGTCTGAAAACGCACAGAACCTTGAAATAGAAGGTTTCTCACCAAAAAACACATTGGTGAAACCCCTATCTTAAGGCTCTGAGTGTTTGCACACATGTACAAACAGGCATGTTTAAACTATAACGTTTTTAGTGAAATCATGTTTCTCTCGAGGAGAAAACGCGTTTAAAGCCATAAAAAGATCTCACTGTGTTTTGGCATTGACCAAGCTACCAACAACCTAAAAAATGATCAGAACTGGAGAAATTACATATTGACATTGGGTGAAATCATGTAACTCTTAAGGACGTGTTGCAGACTTGTTGAATAGATTCATATTTCTTGTTTTGTTTGTTTTTGATGAAATTGTGCTTTTCTCGTCGAGAAAAGGCGTTTAACGCGATAAAAAGGTTTAGTGCGTTATGAATACGGGCTAGCTTACCAAAAGTACAAATGTGAACTAAATAAGGCCGGGAGTCGTTTTTATTGCTTAAAACACGATTTCTCGACCAGAATATGCTTTTTCAAAAAAGCCATGTTCCCATGGCGAGAGACTCGTTTTCTGTGAGAAAATGCATTAAAAGGAGGGATTTCATGAGAAACACTATAAATACATATTGTACTTGTCTGAAAACGCACAGAACCTTGAAATAGAAGGTTTCTCACCAAAAAACACATTGGTAAAACCCCTATCTTAAGGCTCTGAGTATTTGCACACATGTACAACAGGCATGTTTAAACTATAACGTTTTTAGTGAAATCATGTTTCTCTCGAGGAGAAAACGCGTTTAAAGCCATAAAAAGATCTCACTGTGTTTTGGCATTGACCAAGCTACCAACCACCTAAAAAATGATCAGAACTGGAGAAATTACACATTGACATTGGGTGAAATCATGTAACTCTTAAGGACGTGTTGCAGACTTGTTGAATACATTCATTTTTCTTGTTTTGTTTGTTTTTGATGAAATTGTGCTTTTCTCGTCGAGAAAAGGCGTTTAACGCGATAAAAAGGTTTAGTGCGTTATGAATACGGGCTAGCTTATCAAAAGTACAAATGTGAACTAAATAAGGCCGGGAGTCGTTTTTATTGCTTAAAACACGATTTCTCGACCAGAATATGCTTTTTCAAAAAAGCCATGTTCCCATGGCGAGAGACTCGTTTTCTGTGAGAAAATGCATTAAAAGGAGGGATTTCATGAGAAACACTATAAATACATATTGTACTTGTCTGAAAACGCACAGAACCTTGAAATAGAAGGTTTCTCACCAAAAAACACATTGGTGAAACCCCTATCTTAAGGCTCTGAGTGTTTGCACACATGTACAAACAGGCATGTTTAAACTATAACGTTTTTAGTGAAATCATGTTTCTCTCGAGGAGAAAACGCGTTTAAAGCCATAAAAAGATCTCACTGTGTTTTGGCATTGACCAAGCTACCAACAAACCTAAAAAATGATCAGAACTGGAGAAATTACACATTGACATTGGGTGAAATCATGTAACTCTTAAGGACGTGTTGCAGACTTGTTGAATAGATTCATTTTTCTTGTTTTGTTTGTTTTTGATGAAATTGTGCTTTTCTCGTCGAGAAAAGGCGTTTAACGCGATAAAAAGGTTTAGTGCGTTATGAATACGGGCTAGCTTACCAAAAGTACAAATGTGAACTAAATAAGGCCGGGAGTCGTTTTTATTGCTTAAAACACGATTTCTCGACCAGAATATGCTTTTTCAAAAAAGCCATTTTCCCATGGCGAGAGACTCGTTTTCTGTGAGAAAATGCATTAAAAGGAGGGATTTCATGAGAAACACTATAAATACATATTGTACTTGTCTGAAAACGCACAGAACCTTGAAATAGAAGGTTTCTCACCAAAAAACACATTGGTAAAACCCCTATCTTAAGGCTCTGAGTGTTTGCACACATGTACAACAGGCATGGTTAAACTATAACGTTTTTAGTGAAATCATGTTTCTCTCGAGGAGAAAACGCGTTTAAAGCCATAAAAAGATCTCACTGTGTTTTGGCATTGACCAAGCTACCAACAACCTAAAAAATGATCAGAACTGGAGAAATTACACATTGACATTGGGTGAAATCATGTAACTCTTAAGGACGTGTTGCAGACTTGTTGAATACATTCATTTTTCTTGTTTTGTTTGTTTTTGATGAAATTGTGCTTTTCTCGTCGAGAAAAGGCGTTTAACGCGATAAAAAGGTTTAGTGCGTTATGAATACGGGCTAGCTTACCAAAAGTACAAATGTGAACTAAATAAGGCCGGGAGTCGTTTTTATTGCTTAAAACACGATTTCTCGACCAGAATATGCTTTTTCAAAAAAGCCATGTTCCCATGGCGAGAGACTCGTTTTCTGTGAGAAAATGCATTAAAAGGAGGGATTTCATCAGAAACACTATAAATACATATTGTACTTGTCTGAAAACGCACAGAACCTTGAAATAGAAGGTTTCTCACCAAAAAACACATTGGTGAAACCCCTATCTTAAGGCTCTGAGTGTTTGCACACATGTACAAACAGGCATGTTTAAACTATAACGTTTTTAGTGAAATCATGTTTTTCTCGAGGAGAAAACGCGTTTAAAGCCATAAAAAGATCTCACTGTGTTTTGGCATTGACCAAGCTACCAACAACCTAAAAAATGATCAGAACTGGAGAAATTACATATTGACATTGGGTGAAATCATGTAACTCTTAAGGACGTGTTGCAGACTTGTTGAATAGATTCATATTTCTTGTTTTGTTTGTTTTTGATGAAATTGTGCTTTTCTCGTCGAGAAAAGGCGTTTAACGCGATAAAAAGGTTTAGTGCGTTATGAATACGGGCTAGCTTACCAAAAGTACAAATGTGAACTAAATAAGGCCGGGAGTCGTTTTTATTGCTTAAAACACGATTTCTCGACCAGAATATGCTTTTTCAAAAAAGCCATGTTCCCATGGCGAGAGACTCGTTTTCTGTGAGAAAATGCATTAAAAGGAGGGATTTCATGAGAAACACTATAAATACATATTGTACTTGTCTGAAAACGCACAGAACCTTGAAATAGAAGGTTTCTCACCAAAAAACACATTGGTGAAACCCCTATCTTAAGGCTCTGAGTGTTTGCACACATGTACAAACAGGCATGTTTAAACTATAACGTTTTTAGTGAAATCATGTTTCTCTCGAGGAGAAAACGCGTTTAAAGCCATAAAAAGATCTCACTGTGTTTTGGCATTGACCAAGCTACCAACAAACCTAAAAAATGATCAGAACTGGAGAAATTACACATTGACATTGGGTGAAATCATGTAACTCTTAAGGACGTGTTGCAGACTTGTTGAATAGATTCATTTTTCTTGTTTTGTTTGTTTTTGATGAAATTGTGCTTTTCTCGTCGAGAAAAGGCGTTTAACGCGATAAAAAGGTTTAGTGCGTTATGAATACGGGCTAGCTTACCAAAAGTACAAATGTGAACTAAATAAGGCCGGGAGTCGTTTTTATTGCTTAAAACACGATTTCTCGACCAGAATATGCTTTTTCAAAAAAGCCATTTTCCCATGGCGAGAGACTCGTTTTCTGTGAGAAAATGCATTAAAAGGAGGGATTTCATCAGAAACACTATAAATACATATTGTACTTGTCTGAAAACGCACAGAACCTTGAAATAGAAGGTTTCTCACCAAAAAACACATTGGTAAAACCCCTATCTTAAGGCTCTGAGTGTTTGCACACATGTACAACAGGCATGGTTAAACTATAACGTTTTTAGTGAAATCATGTTTCTCTCGAGGAGAAAACGCGTTTAAAGCCATAAAAAGATCTCACTGTGTTTTGGCATTGACCAAGCTACCAACAACCTAAAAAATGATCAGAACTGGAGAAATTACACATTGACATTGGGTGAAATCATGTAACTCTTAAGGACGTGTTGCAGACTTGTTGAATACATTCATTTTTCTTGTTTTGTTTGTTTTTGATGAAATTGTGCTTTTCTCGTCGAGAAAAGGCGTTTAACGCGATAAAAAGGTTTAGTGCGTTATGAATACGGGCTAGCTTACCAAAAGTACAAATGTGATCTAAATAAGGCCGGGAGTCGTTTTTATTGCTTAAAACACGATTTCTCGACCAGAATATGCTTTTTCAAAAAAGCCATGTTCCCATGGCGAGAGACTCGTTTTCTGTGAGAAAATGCATTAAAAGGAGGGATTTCATCAGAAACACTATAAATACATATTGTACTTGTCTGAAAACGCACAGAACCTTGAAATAGAAGGTTTCTCACCAAAAAACACATTGGTGAAACCCCTATCTTAAGGCTCTGAGTGTTTGCACACATGTACAAACAGGCATGTTTAAACTATAACGTTTTTAGTGAAATCATGTTTTTCTCGAGGAGAAAACGCGTTTAAAGCCATAAAAAGATCTCACTGTGTTTTGGCATTGACCAAGCTACCAACAACCTAAAAAATGATCAGAACTGGAGAAATTACATATTGACATTGGGTGAAATCATGTAACTCTTAAGGACGTGTTGCAGACTTGTTGAATAGATTCATATTTCTTGTTTTGTTTGTTTTTGATGAAATTGTGCTTTTCTCGTCGAGAAAAGGCGTTTAACGCGATAAAAAGGTTTAGTGCGTTATGAATACGGGCTAGCTTACCAAAAGTACAAATGTGAACTAAATAAGGCCGGGAGTCGTTTTTATTGCTTAAAACACGATTTCTCGACCAGAATATGCTTTTTCAAAAAAGCCATGTTCCCATGGCGAGAGACTTGTTTTCTGTGAGAAAATGCATTAAAAGGAGGGATTTCATCAGAAACACTATAAATACATATTGTACTTGTCTGAAAACGCACAGAACCTTGAAATAGAAGGTTTCTCACCAAAAAACACATTGGTGAAACCCCTATCTTAAGGCTCTGAGTGTTTGCACACATGTACAAACAGGCATGTTTAAACTATAACGTTTTTAGTGAAATCATGTTTCTCTCGAGGAGAAAACGCGTTTAAAGCCATAAAAAGATCTCACTGTGTTTTGGCATTGACCAAGCTACCAACAACCTAAAAAATGATCAGAACTGGAGAAATTACATATTGACATTGGGTGAAATCATGTAACTCTTAAGGACGTGTTGCAGACTTGTTGAATAGATTCATATTTCTTGTTTTGTTTGTTTTTGATGAAATTGTGCTTTTCTCGTCGAGAAAAGGCGTTTAACGCGATAAAAAGGTTTAGTGCGTTATGAATACGGGCTAGCTTACCAAAAGTACAAATGTGAACTAAATAAGGCCGGGAGTCGTTTTTATTGCTTAAAACACGATTTCTCGACCAGAATATGCTTTTTCAAAAAAGCCATGTTCCCATGGCGAGAGACTTGTTTTCTGTGAGAAAATGCATTAAAAGGAGGGATTTAATGAGAAACACTATAAATACATATTGTACTTGTCTGAAAACGCACAGAACCTTGAAATAGAAGGTTTCTCACCAAAAAACACATTGGTGAAACCCCTATCTTAAGGCTCTGAGTGTTTGCACACATGTACAAACAGGCATGTTTAAACTATAACGTTTTTAGTGAAATCATGTTTCTCTCGAGGAGAAAACGCGTTTAAAGCCATAAAAAGATCTCACTGTGTTTTGGCATTGACCAAGCTACCAACAACCTAAAAAATGATCAGAACTGGAGAAATTACATATTGACATTGGGTGAAATCATGTAACTCTTAAGGACGTGTTGCAGACTTGTTGAATAGATTCATTTTTCTTGTTTTGTTTGTTTTTGATGAAATTGCTTTTCTCGTCGAGAAAAGGCGTTTAACGCGATAAAAAGGTTTAGTGCGTTATGAATACGGGCTAGCTTACCAAAAGTACAAATGTGAACTAAATAAGGCCGGGAGTCGTTTTTATTGCTTAAAACACGATTTCTCGACCAGAATATGCTTTTTCAAAAAAGCCATGTTCCCAAGGCGAGAGACTCGTTTTCTGTGAGAAAATGCATTAAAAGGAGGGATTTCATGAGAAACACTATAAATACATATTGTACTTGTCTGAAAACGCACAGAACCTTGAAATAGAAGGTTTCTCACCAAAAAACACATTGGTGAAACCCCTATCTTAAGGCTCTGAGTGTTTGCACACATGTACAAACAGGCATGTTTAAACTATAACGTTTTTAGTGAAATCATGTTTCTCTCGAGGAGAAAACGCGTTTAAAGCCATAAAAAGATCTCACTGTGTTTTGGCATTGACCAAGCTACCAACAACCTAAAAAATGATCAGAACTGGAGAAATTACATATTGACATTGGGTGAAATCATGTAACTCTTAAGGACGTGTTGCAGACTTGTTGAATAGATTCATTTTTCTTGTTTTGTTTGTTTTTGATGAAATTGCTTTTCTCGTCGAGAAAAGGCGTTTAACGCGATAAAAAGGTTTAGTGCGTTATGAATACGGGCTAGCTTACCAAAAGTACAAATGTGAACTAAATAAGGCCGGGAGTCGTTTTTATTGCTTAAAACACGATTTCTCGACCAGAATATGCTTTTTCAAAAAAGCCATGTTGCCAAGGCGAGAGACTCGTTTTCTGTGAGAAAATGCATTAAAAGGAGGGATTTCATGAGAAACACTATAAATACATATTGTACTTGTCTGAAAACGCACAGAACCTTGAAATAGAAGGTTTCTCACCAAAAAACACATTGGTGAAACCCCTATCTTAAGGCTCTGAGTGTTTGCACACATGTACAAACAGGCATGTTTAAACTATAACGTTTTTAGTGAAATCATGTTTCTCTCGAGGAGAAAACGCGTTTAAAGCCATAAAAAGATCTCACTGTGTTTTGGCATTGACCAAGCTACCAACAACCTAAAAAATGATCAGAACTGGAGAAATTACATATTGACATTGGGTGAAATCATGTAACTCTTAAGGACGTGTTGCAGACTTGTTGAATAGATTCATATTTCTTGTTTTGTTTGTTTTTGATGAAATTGTGCTTTTCTCGTCGAGAAAGGGCGTTTAACGCGATAAAAAGGTTTAGTGCGTTATGAATACGGGCTAGCTTACCAAAAGTACAAATGTGAACTAAATAAGGCCGGGAGTCGTTTTTATTGCTTAAAACACGATTTCTCGACCAGAATATGCTTTTTCAAAAAAGCCATGTTCCCATGGCGAGAGACTCGTTTTCTGTGAGAAAATGCATTAAAAGGAGGGATTTCATCAGAAACACTATAAATACATATTGTACTTGTCTGAAAACGCACAGAACCTTGAAATAGAAGGTTTCTCACCAAAAAACACATTGGTAAAACCCCTATCTTAAGGCTCTGAGTATTTGCACACATGTACAACAGGCATGTTTAAACTATAACGTTTTTAGTGAAATCATGTTTCTCTCGAGGAGAAAACGCGTTTAAAGCCATAAAAAGATCTCACTGTGTTTTGGCATTGACCAAGCTACCAACCACCTAAAAAATGATCAGAACTGGAGAAATTACACATTGACATTGGGTGAAATCATGTAACTCTTAAGGACGTGTTGCAGACTTGTTGAATACATTCATTTTTCTTGTTTTGTTTGTTTTTGATGAAATTGTGCTTTTCTCGTCGAGAAAAGGCGTTTAACGCGATAAAAAGGTTTAGTGCGTTATGAATACGGGCTAGCTTATCAAAAGTACAAATGTGAACTAAATAAGGCCGGGAGTCGTTTTTATTGCTTAAAACACGATTTCTCGACCAGAATATGCTTTTTCAAAAAAGCCATGTTCCCATGGCGAGAGACTCGTTTTCTGTGAGAAAATGCATTAAAAGGAGGGATTTCATGAGAAACACTATAAATACATATTGTACTTGTCTGAAAACGCACAGAACCTTGAAATAGAAGGTTTCTCACCAAAAAACACATTGGTGAAACCCCTATCTTAAGGCTCTGAGTGTTTGCACACATGTACAAACAGGCATGTTTAAACTATAACGTTTTTAGTGAAATCATGTTTCTCTCGAGGAGAAAACGCGTTTAAAGCCATAAAAAGATCTCACTGTGTTTTGGCATTGACCAAGCTACCAACAAACCTAAAAAATGATCAGAACTGGAGAAATTACACATTGACATTGGGTGAAATCATGTAACTCTTAAGGACGTGTTGCAGACTTGTTGAATAGATTCATTTTTCTTGTTTTGTTTGTTTTTGATGAAATTGTGCTTTTCTCGTCGAGAAAAGGCGTTTAACGCGATAAAAAGGTTTAGTGCGTTATGAATACGGGCTAGCTTACCAAAAGTACAAATGTGAACTAAATAAGGCCGGGAGTCGTTTTTATTGCTTAAAACACGATTTCTCGACCAGAATATGCTTTTTCAAAAAAGCCATTTTCCCATGGCGAGAGACTCGTTTTCTGTGAGAAAATGCATTAGAAGGAGGGATTTCATCAGAAACACTATAAATACATATTGTACTTGTCTGAAAACGCACAGAACCTTGAAATAGAAGGTTTCTCACCAAAAAACACATTGGTAAAACCCCTATCTTAAGGCTCTGAGTGTTTGCACACATGTACAACAGGCATGGTTAAACTATAACGTTTTTAGTGAAATCATGTTTCTCTCGAGGAGAAAACGCGTTTAAAGCCATAAAAAGATCTCACTGTGTTTTGGCATTGACCAAGCTACCAACAACCTAAAAAATGATCAGAACTGGAGAAATTACACATTGACATTGGGTGAAATCATGTAACTCTTAAGGACGTGTTGCAGACTTGTTGAATACATTCATTTTTCTTGTTTTGTTTGTTTTTGATGAAATTGTGCTTTTCTCGTCGAGAAAAGGCGTTTAACGCGATAAAAAGGTTTAGTGCGTTATGAATACGGGCTAGCTTACCAAAAGTACAAATGTGAACTAAATAAGGCCGGGAGTCGTTTTTATTGCTTAAAACACGATTTCTCGACCAGAATATGCTTTTTCAAAAAAGCCATTTTCCCATGGCGAGAGACTCGTTTTCTGTGAGAAAATGCATTAAAAGGAGGGATTTCATGAGAAACACTATAAATACATATTGTACTTGTCTGAAAACGCACAGAACCTTGAAATAGAAGGTTTCTCACCAAAAAACACATTGGTAAAACCCCTATCTTAAGGCTCTGAGTGTTTGCACACATGTACAACAGGCATGGTTAAACTATAACGTTTTTAGTGAAATCATGTTTCTCTCGAGGAGAAAACGCGTTTAAAGCCATAAAAAGATCTCACTGTGTTTTGGCATTGACCAAGCTGCCAACCACCTAAAAAATGATCAGAACTGGAGAAATTACACATTGACATTGGGTGAAATCATGTAACTCTTAAGGACGTGTTGCAGACTTGTTGAATAGATTCATTTTTCTTGTTTTGTTTGTTTTTGATGAAATTGTGCTTTTCTCGTCGAGAAAAGGCGTTTAACGCGATAAAAAGGTTTAGTGCGTTATGAATACGGGCTAGCTTACCAAAAGTACAAATGTGAACTAAATAAGGCCGGGAGTCGTTTTTATTGCTTAAAACACGATTTCTCGACCAGAATATGCTTTTTCAAAAAAGCCATGTTCCCATGGCGAGAGACTCGTTTTCTGTGAGAAAATGCATTAAAAGGAGGGATTTCATGAGAAACACTATAAATACATATTGTACTTGTCTGAAAACGCACAAAACCTTGAAATAGAAGGTTTCTCACCAAAAAACACATTGGTGAAACCCCTATCTTAAGGCTCTGAGTGTTTGCACACATGTACAAACAGGCATGTTTAAACTATAACGTTTTTAGTGAAATCATGTTTCTCTCGAGGAGAAAACGCGTTTAAAGCCATAAAAAGATCTCACTGTGTTTTGGCATTGACCAAGCTACCAACAACCTAAAAAATGATCAGAACTGGAGAAATTACATATTGACATTGGGTGAAATCATGTAACTCTTAAGGACGTGTTGCAGACTTGTTGAATAGATTCATATTTCTTGTTTTGTTTGTTTTTGATGAAATTGTGCTTTTCTCGTCGAGAAAAGGCGTTTAACGCGATAAAAAGGTTTAGTGCGTTATGAATACGGGCTAGCTTACCAAAAGTACAAATGTGAACTAAATAAGGCCGGGAGTCGTTTTTATTGCTTAAAACACGATTTCTCGACCAGAATATGCTTTTTCAAAAAAGCCATGTTCCCATGGCGAGAGACTCGTTTTCTGTGAGAAAATGCATTAAAAGGAGGGATTTCATCAGAAACACTATAAATACATATTGTACTTGTCTGAAAACGCACAGAACCTTGAAATAGAAGGTTTCTCACCAAAAAACACATTGGTGAAACCCCTATCTTAAGGCTCTGAGTGTTTGCACACATGTACAAACAGGCATGTTTAAACTATAACGTTTTTAGTGAAATCATGTTTTTCTCGAGGAGAAAACGCGTTTAAAGCCATAAAAAGATCTCACTGTGTTTTGGCATTGACCAAGCTACCAACAACCTAAAAAATGATCAGAACTGGAGAAATTACATATTGACATTGGGTGAAATCATGTAACTCTTAAGGACGTGTTGCAGACTTGTTGAATAGATTCATATTTCTTGTTTTGTTTGTTTTTGATGAAATTGTGCTTTTCTCGTCGAGAAAAGGCGTTTAACGCGATAAAAAGGTTTAGTGCGTTATGAATACGGGCTAGCTTACCAAAAGTACAAATGTGAACTAAATAAGGCCGGGAGTCGTTTTTATTGCTTAAAACACGATTTCTCGACCAGAATATGCTTTTTCAAAAAAGCCATGTTCCCATGGCGAGAGACTTGTTTTCTGTGAGAAAATGCATTAAAAGGAGGGATTTCATGAGAAACACTATAAATACATATTGTACTTGTCTGAAAACGCACAGAACCTTGAAATAGAAGGTTTCTCACCAAAAAACACATTGGTGAAACCCCTATCTTAAGGCTCTGAGTGTTTGCACACATGTACAAACAGGCATGTTTAAACTATAACGTTTTTAGTGAAATCATGTTTCTCTCGAGGAGAAAACGCGTTTAAAGCCATAAAAAGATCTCACTGTGTTTTGGCATTGACCAAGCTACCAACAACCTAAAAAATGATCAGAACTGGAGAAATTACATATTGACATTGGGTGAAATCATGTAACTCTTAAGGACGTGTTGCAGACTTGTTGAATAGATTCATATTTCTTGTTTTGTTTGTTTTTGATGAAATTGTGCTTTTCTCGTCGAGAAAAGGCGTTTAACGCGATAAAAAGGTTTAGTGCGTTATGAATACGGGCTAGCTTACCAAAAGTACAAATGTGAACTAAATAAGGCCGGGAGTCGTTTTTATTGCTTAAAACACGATTTCTCGACCAGAATATGCTTTTTCAAAAAAGCCATTTTCCCATGGCGAGAGACTCGTTTTCTGTGAGAAAATGCATTAAAAGGAGGGATTTCATCAGAAACACTATAAATACATATTGTACTTGTCTGAAAACGCACAGAACCTTGAAATAGAAGGTTTCTCACCAAAAAACACATTGGTAAAACCCCTATCTTAAGGCTCTGAGTGTTTGCACACATGTACAACAGGCATGGTTAAACTATAACGTTTTTAGTGAAATCATGTTTCTCTCGAGGAGAAAACGCGTTTAAAGCCATAAAAAGATCTCACTGTGTTTTGGCATTGACCAAGCTACCAACAACCTAAAAAATGATCAGAACTGGAGAAATTACACATTGACATTGGGTGAAATCATGTAACTCTTAAGGACGTGTTGCAGACTTGTTGAATACATTCATTTTTCTTGTTTTGTTTGTTTTTGATGAATTTGTGCTTTTCTCGTCGAGAAAAGGCGTTTAACGCGATAAAAAGGTTTAGTGCGTTATGAATACGGGCTAGCTTACCAAAAGTACAAATGTGAACTAAATAAGGCCGGGAGTCGTTTTTATTGCTTAAAACACGATTTCTCGACCAGAATATGCTTTTTCAAAAAAGCCATGTTCCCATGGCGAGAGACTCGTTTTCTGTGAGAAAATGCATTAAAAGGAGGGATTTCATCAGAAACACTATAAATACATATTGTACTTGTCTGAAAACGCACAGAACCTTGAAATAGAAGGTTTCTCACCAAAAAACACATTGGTGAAACCCCTATCTTAAGGCTCTGAGTGTTTGCACACATGTACAAACAGGCATGTTTAAACTATAACGTTTTTAGTGAAATCATGTTTCTCTCGAGGAGAAAACGCGTTTAAAGCCATAAAAAGATCTCACTGTGTTTTGGCATTGACCAAGCTACCAACAACCTAAAAAATGATCAGAACTGGAGAAATTACATATTGACATTGGGTGAAATCATGTAACTCTTAAGGACGTGTTGCAGACTTGTTGAATAGATTCATTTTTCTTGTTTTGTTTGTTTTTGATGAAATTGCTTTTCTCGTCGAGAAAAGGCGTTTAACGCGATAAAAAGGTTTAGTGCGTTATGAATACGGGCTAGCTTACCAAAAGTACAAATGTGAACTAAATAAGGCCGGGAGTCGTTTTTATTGCTTAAAACACGATTTCTCGACCAGAATATGCTTTTTCAAAAAAGCCATGTTCCCAAGGCGAGAGACTCGTTTTCTGTGAGAAAATGCATTAAAAGGAGGGATTTCATGAGAAACACTATAAATACATATTGTACTTGTCTGAAAACGCACAGAACCTTGAAATAGAAGGTTTCTCACCAAAAAACACATTGGTGAAACCCCTATCTTAAGGCTCTGAGTGTTTGCACACATGTACAAACAGGCATGTTTAAACTATAACGTTTTTAGTGAAATCATGTTTCTCTCGAGGAGAAAACGCGTTTAAAGCCATAAAAAGATCTCACTGTGTTTTGGCATTGACCAAGCTACCAACAACCTAAAAAATGATCAGAACTGGAGAAATTACATATTGACATTGGGTGAAATCATGTAACTCTTAAGGACGTGTTGCAGACTTGTTGAATAGATTCATTTTTCTTGTTTTGTTTGTTTTTGATGAAATTGCTTTTCTCGTCGAGAAAAGGCGTTTAACGCGATAAAAAGGTTTAGTGCGTTATGAATACGGGCTAGCTTACCAAAAGTACAAATGTGAACTAAATAAGGCCGGGAGTCGTTTTTATTGCTTAAAACACGATTTCTCGACCAGAATATGCTTTTTCAAAAAAGCCATGTTGCCAAGGCGAGAGACTCGTTTTCTGTGAGAAAATGCATTAAAAGGAGGGATTTCATGAGAAACACTATAAATACATATTGTACTTGTCTGAAAACGCACAGAACCTTGAAATAGAAGGTTTCTCACCAAAAAACACATTGGTGAAACCCCTATCTTAAGGCTCTGAGTGTTTGCACACATGTACAAACAGGCATGTTTAAACTATAACGTTTTTAGTGAAATCATGTTTCTCTCGAGGAGAAAACGCGTTTAAAGCCATAAAAAGATCTCACTGTGTTTTGGCATTGACCAAGCTACCAACAACCTAAAAAATGATCAGAACTGGAGAAATTACATATTGACATTGGGTGAAATCATGTAACTCTTAAGGACGTGTTGCAGACTTGTTGAATAGATTCATATTTCTTGTTTTGTTTGTTTTTGATGAAATTGTGCTTTTCTCGTCGAGAAAAGGCGTTTAACGCGATAAAAAGGTTTAGTGCGTTATGAATACGGGCTAGCTTACCAAAAGTACAAATGTGAACTAAATAAGGCCGGGAGTCGTTTTTATTGCTTAAAACACGATTTCTCGACCAGAATATGCTTTTTCAAAAAAGCCATGTTCCCATGGCGAGAGACTCGTTTTCTGTGAGAAAATGCATTAAAAGGAGGGATTTCATGAGAAACACTATAAATACATATTGTACTTGTCTGAAAACGCACAGAACCTTGAAATAGAAGGTTTCTCACCAAAAAACACATTGGTAAAACCCCTATCTTAAGGCTCTGAGTATTTGCACACATGTACAACAGGCATGTTTAAACTATAACGTTTTTAGTGAAATCATGTTTCTCTCGAGGAGAAAACGCGTTTAAAGCCATAAAAAGATCTCACTGTGTTTTGGCATTGACCAAGCTACCAACCACCTAAAAAATGATCAGAACTGGAGAAATTACACATTGACATTGGGTGAAATCATGTAACTCTTAAGGACGTGTTGCAGACTTGTTGAATACATTCATTTTTCTTGTTTTGTTTGTTTTTGATGAAATTGTGCTTTTCTCGTCGAGAAAAGGCGTTTAACGCGATAAAAAGGTTTAGTGCGTTATGAATACGGGCTAGCTTATCAAAAGTACAAATGTGAACTAAATAAGGCCGGGAGTCGTTTTTATTGCTTAAAACACGATTTCTCGACCAGAATATGCTTTTTCAAAAAAGCCATGTTCCCATGGCGAGAGACTCGTTTTCTGTGAGAAAATGCATTAAAAGGAGGGATTTCATGAGAAACACTATAAATACATATTGTACTTGTCTGAAAACGCACAGAACCTTGAAATAGAAGGTTTCTCACCAAAAAACACATTGGTGAAACCCCTATCTTAAGGCTCTGAGTGTTTGCACACATGTACAAACAGGCATGTTTAAACTATAACGTTTTTAGTGAAATCATGTTTCTCTCGAGGAGAAAACGCGTTTAAAGCCATAAAAAGATCTCACTGTGTTTTGGCATTGACCAAGCTACCAACAAACCTAAAAAATGATCAGAACTGGAGAAATTACACATTGACATTGGGTGAAATCATGTAACTCTTAAGGACGTGTTGCAGACTTGTTGAATAGATTCATTTTTCTTGTTTTGTTTGTTTTTGATGAAATTGTGCTTTTCTCGTCGAGAAAAGGCGTTTAACGCGATAAAAAGGTTTAGTGCGTTATGAATACGGGCTAGCTTACCAAAAGTACAAATGTGAACTAAATAAGGCCGGGAGTCGTTTTTATTGCTTAAAACACGATTTCTCGACCAGAATATGCTTTTTCAAAAAAGCCATTTTCCCATGGCGAGAGACTCGTTTTCTGTGAGAAAATGCATTAAAAGGAGGGATTTCATCAGAAACACTATAAATACATATTGTACTTGTCTGAAAACGCACAGAACCTTGAAATAGAAGGTTTCTCACCAAAAAACACATTGGTAAAACCCCTATCTTAAGGCTCTGAGTGTTTGCACACATGTACAACAGGCATGGTTAAACTATAACGTTTTTAGTGAAATCATGTTTCTCTCGAGGAGAAAACGCGTTTAAAGCCATAAAAAGATCTCACTGTGTTTTGGCATTGACCAAGCTACCAACAACCTAAAAAATGATCAGAACTGGAGAAATTACACATTGACATTGGGTGAAATCATGTAACTCTTAAGGACGTGTTGCAGACTTGTTGAATACATTCATTTTTCTTGTTTTGTTTGTTTTTGATGAAATTGTGCTTTTCTCGTCGAGAAAAGGCGTTTAACGCGATAAAAAGGTTTAGTGCGTTATGAATACGGGCTAGCTTACCAAAAGTACAAATGTGAACTAAATAAGGCCGGGAGTCGTTTTTATTGCTTAAAACACGATTTCTCGACCAGAATATGCTTTTTCAAAAAAGCCATGTTCCCATGGCGAGAGACTCGTTTTCTGTGAGAAAATGCATTAAAAGGAGGGATTTCATCAGAAACACTATAAATACATATTGTACTTGTCTGAAAACGCACAGAACCTTGAAATAGAAGGTTTCTCACCAAAAAACACATTGGTGAAACCCCTATCTTAAGGCTCTGAGTGTTTGCACACATGTACAAACAGGCACGTTTAAACTATAACGTTTTTAGTGAAATCATGTTTTTCTCGAGGAGAAAACGCGTTTAAAGCCATAAAAAGATCTCACTGTGTTTTGGCATTGACCAAGCTACCAACAACCTAAAAAATGATCAGAACTGGAGAAATTACATATTGACATTGGGTGAAATCATGTAACTCTTAAGGACGTGTTGCAGACTTGTTGAATAGATTCATATTTCTTGTTTTGTTTGTTTTTGATGAAATTGTGCTTTTCTCGTCGAGAAAAGGCGTTTAACGCGATAAAAAGGTTTAGTGCGTTATGAATACGGGCTAGCTTACCAAAAGTACAAATGTGAACTAAATAAGGCCGGGAGTCGTTTTTATTGCTTAAAACACGATTTCTCGACCAGAATATGCTTTTTCAAAAAAGCCATGTTCCCATGGCGAGAGACTTGTTTTCTGTGAGAAAATGCATTAAAAGGAGGGATTTCATCAGAAACACTATAAATACATATTGTACTTGTCTGAAAACGCACAGAACCTTGAAATAGAAGGTTTCTCACCAAAAAACACATTGGTGAAACCCCTATCTTAAGGCTCTGAGTGTTTGCACACATGTACAAACAGGCATGTTTAAACTATAACGTTTTTAGTGAAATCATGTTTCTCTCGAGGAGAAAACGCGTTTAAAGCCATAAAAAGATCTCACTGTGTTTTGGCATTGACCAAGCTACCAACGACCTAAAAAATGATCAGAACTGGAGAAATTACATATTGACATTGGGTGAAATCATGTAACTCTTAAGGACGTGTTGCAGACTTGTTGAATAGATTCATATTTCTTGTTTTGTTTGTTTTTGATGAAATTGTGCTTTTCTCGTCGAGAAAAGGCGTTTAACGCGATAAAAAGGTTTAGTGCGTTATGAATACGGGCTAGCTTACCAAAAGTACAAATGTGAACTAAATAAGGCCGGGAGTCGTTTTTATTGCTTAAAACACGATTTCTCGACCAGAATATGCTTTTTCAAAAAAGCCATGTTCCCATGGCGAGAGACTTGTTTTCTGTGAGAAAATGCATTAAAAGGAGGGATTTAATGAGAAACACTATAAATACATATTGTACTTGTCTGAAAACGCACAGAACCTTGAAATAGAAGGTTTCTCACCAAAAAACACATTGGTGAAACCCCTATCTTAAGGCTCTGAGTGTTTGCACACATGTACAAACAGGCATGTTTAAACTATAACGTTTTTAGTGAAATCATGTTTCTCTCGAGGAGAAAACGCGTTTAAAGCCATAAAAAGATCTCACTGTGTTTTGGCATTGACCAAGCTACCAACAACCTAAAAAATGATCAGAACTGGAGAAATTACATATTGACATTGGGTGAAATCATGTAACTCTTAAGGACGTGTTGCAGACTTGTTGAATAGATTCATTTTTCTTGTTTTGTTTGTTTTTGATGAAATTGCTTTTCTCGTCGAGAAAAGGCGTTTAACGCGATAAAAAGGTTTAGTGCGTTATGAATACGGGCTAGCTTACCAAAAGTACAAATGTGAACTAAATAAGGCCGGGAGTCGTTTTTATTGCTTAAAACACGATTTCTCGACCAGAATATGCTTTTTCAAAAAAGCCATGTTCCCAAGGCGAGAGACTCGTTTTCTGTGAGAAAATGCATTAAAAGGAGGGATTTCATGAGAAACACTATAAATACATATTGTACTTGTCTGAAAACGCACAGAACCTTGAAATAGAAGGTTTCTCACCAAAAAACACATTGGTGAAACCCCTATCTTAAGGCTCTGAGTGTTTGCACACATGTACAAACAGGCATGTTTAAACTATAACGTTTTTAGTGAAATCATGTTTCTCTCGAGGAGAAAACGCGTTTAAAGCCATAAAAAGATCTCACTGTGTTTTGGCATTGACCAAGCTACCAACAACCTAAAAAATGATCAGAACTGGAGAAATTACATATTGACATTGGGTGAAATCATGTAACTCTTAAGGACGTGTTGCAGACTTGTTGAATAGATTCATTTTTCTTGTTTTGTTTGTTTTTGATGAAATTGCTTTTCTCGTCGAGAAAAGGCGTTTAACGCGATAAAAAGGTTTAGTGCGTTATGAATACGGGCTAGCTTACCAAAAGTACAAATGTGAACTAAATAAGGCCGGGAGTCGTTTTTATTGCTTAAAACACGATTTCTCGACCAGAATATGCTTTTTCAAAAAAGCCATGTTCCCATGGCGAGAGACTTGTTTTCTGTGAGAAAATGCATTAAAAGGAGGGATTTCATCAGAAACACTATAAATACATATTGTACTTGTCTGAAAACGCACAGAACCTTGAAATAGAAGGTTTCTCACCAAAAAACACATTGGTGAAACCCCTATCTTAAGGCTCTGAGTGTTTGCACACATGTACAAACAGGCATGTTTAAACTATAACGTTTTTAGTGAAATCATGTTTCTCTCGAGGAGAAAACGCGTTTAAAGCCATAAAAAGATCTCACTGTGTTTTGGCATTGACCAAGCTACCAACGACCTAAAAAATGATCAGAACTGGAGAAATTACATATTGACATTGGGTGAAATCATGTAACTCTTAAGGACGTGTTGCAGACTTGTTGAATAGATTCATATTTCTTGTTTTGTTTGTTTTTGATGAAATTGTGCTTTTCTCGTCGAGAAAAGGCGTTTAACGCGATAAAAAGGTTTAGTGCGTTATGAATACGGGCTAGCTTACCAAAAGTACAAATGTGAACTAAATAAGGCCGGGAGTCGTTTTTATTGCTTAAAACACGATTTCTCGACCAGAATATGCTTTTTCAAAAAAGCCATGTTCCCATGGCGAGAGACTTGTTTTCTGTGAGAAAATGCATTAAAAGGAGGGATTTAATGAGAAACACTATAAATACATATTGTACTTGTCTGAAAACGCACAGAACCTTGAAATAGAAGGTTTCTCACCAAAAAACACATTGGTGAAACCCCTATCTTAAGGCTCTGAGTGTTTGCACACATGTACAAACAGGCATGTTTAAACTATAACGTTTTTAGTGAAATCATGTTTCTCTCGAGGAGAAAACGCGTTTAAAGCCATAAAAAGATCTCACTGTGTTTTGGCATTGACCAAGCTACCAACAACCTAAAAAATGATCAGAACTGGAGAAATTACATATTGACATTGGGTGAAATCATGTAACTCTTAAGGACGTGTTGCAGACTTGTTGAATAGATTCATTTTTCTTGTTTTGTTTGTTTTTGATGAAATTGCTTTTCTCGTCGAGAAAAGGCGTTTAACGCGATAAAAAGGTTTAGTGCGTTATGAATACGGGCTAGCTTACCAAAAGTACAAATGTGAACTAAATAAGGCCGGGAGTCGTTTTTATTGCTTAAAACACGATTTCTCGACCAGAATATGCTTTTTCAAAAAAGCCATGTTCCCAAGGCGAGAGACTCGTTTTCTGTGAGAAAATGCATTAAAAGGAGGGATTTCATGAGAAACACTATAAATACATATTGTACTTGTCTGAAAACGCACAGAACCTTGAAATAGAAGGTTTCTCACCAAAAAACACATTGGTGAAACCCCTATCTTAAGGCTCTGAGTGTTTGCACACATGTACAAACAGGCATGTTTAAACTATAACGTTTTTAGTGAAATCATGTTTCTCTCGAGGAGAAAACGCGTTTAAAGCCATAAAAAGATCTCACTGTGTTTTGGCATTGACCAAGCTACCAACAACCTAAAAAATGATCAGAACTGGAGAAATTACATATTGACATTGGGTGAAATCATGTAACTCTTAAGGACGTGTTGCAGACTTGTTGAATAGATTCATTTTTCTTGTTTTGTTTGTTTTTGATGAAATTGCTTTTCTCGTCGAGAAAAGGCGTTTAACGCGATAAAAAGGTTTAGTGCGTTATGAATACGGGCTAGCTTACCAAAAGTACAAATGTGAACTAAATAAGGCCGGGAGTCGTTTTTATTGCTTAAAACACGATTTCTCGACCAGAATATGCTTTTTCAAAAAAGCCATGTTGCCAAGGCGAGAGACTCGTTTTCTGTGAGAAAATGCATTAAAAGGAGGGATTTCATGAGAAACACTATAAATACATATTGTACTTGTCTGAAAACGCACAGAACCTTGAAATAGAAGGTTTCTCACCAAAAAACACATTGGTGAAACCCCTATCTTAAGGCTCTGAGTGTTTGCACACATGTACAAACAGGCATGTTTAAACTATAACGTTTTTAGTGAAATCATGTTTCTCTCGAGGAGAAAACGCGTTTAAAGCCATAAAAAGATCTCACTGTGTTTTGGCATTGACCAAGCTACCAACAACCTAAAAAATGATCAGAACTGGAGAAATTACATATTGACATTGGGTGAAATCATGTAACTCTTAAGGACGTGTTGCAGACTTGTTGAATAGATTCATATTTCTTGTTTTGTTTGTTTTTGATGAAATTGTGCTTTTCTCGTCGAGAAAAGGCGTTTAACGCGATAAAAAGGTTTAGTGCGTTATGAATACGGGCTAGCTTACCAAAAGTACAAATGTGAACTAAATAAGGCCGGGAGTCGTTTTTATTGCTTAAAACACGATTTCTCGACCAGAATATGCTTTTTCAAAAAAGCCATGTTCCCATGGCGAGAGACTCGTTTTCTGTGAGAAAATGCATTAAAAGGAGGGATTTCATGAGAAACACTATAAATACATATTGTACTTGTCTGAAAACGCACATAACCTTGAAATAGAAGGTTTCTCACCAAAAAACACATTGGTAAAACCCCTATCTTAAGGCTCTGAGTATTTGCACACATGTACAACAGGCATGTTTAAACTATAACGTTTTTAGTGAAATCATGTTTCTCTCGAGGAGAAAACGCGTTTAAAGCCATAAAAAGATCTCACTGTGTTTTGGCATTGACCAAGCTACCAACCACCTAAAAAATGATCAGAACTGGAGAAATTACACATTGACATTGGGTGAAATCATGTAACTCTTAAGGACGTGTTGCAGACTTGTTGAATACATTCATTTTTCTTGTTTTGTTTGTTTTTGATGAAATTGTGCTTTTCTCGTCGAGAAAAGGCGTTTAACGCGATAAAAAGGTTTAGTGCGTTATGAATACGGGCTAGCTTATCAAAAGTACAAATGTGAACTAAATAAGGCCGGGAGTCGTTTTTATTGCTTAAAACACGATTTCTCGACCAGAATATGCTTTTTCAAAAAAGCCATGTTCCCATGGCGAGAGACTCGTTTTCTGTGAGAAAATGCATTAAAAGGAGGGATTTCATGAGAAACACTATAAATACATATTGTACTTGTCTGAAAACGCACAGAACCTTGAAATAGAAGGTTTCTCACCAAAAAACACATTGGTGAAACCCCTATCTTAAGGCTCTGAGTGTTTGCACACATGTACAAACAGGCATGTTTAAACTATAACGTTTTTAGTGAAATCATGTTTCTCTCGAGGAGAAAACGCGTTTAAAGCCATAAAAAGATCTCACTGTGTTTTGGCATTGACCAAGCTACCAACAAACCTAAAAAATGATCAGAACTGGAGAAATTACACATTGACATTGGGTGAAATCATGTAACTCTTAAGGACGTGTTGCAGACTTGTTGAATAGATTCATTTTTCTTGTTTTGTTTGTTTTTGATGAAATTGTGCTTTTCTCGTCGAGAAAAGGCGTTTAACGCGATAAAAAGGTTTAGTGCGTTATGAATACGGGCTAGCTTACCAAAAGTACAAATGTGAACTAAATAAGGCCGGGAGTCGTTTTTATTGCTTAAAACACGATTTCTCGACCAGAATATGCTTTTTCAAAAAAGCCATTTTCCCATGGCGAGAGACTCGTTTTCTGTGAGAAAATGCATTAAAAGGAGGGATTTCATCAGAAACACTATAAATACATATTGTACTTGTCTGAAAACGCACAGAACCTTGAAATAGAAGGTTTCTCACCAAAAAAACACATTGGTAAAACCCCTATCTTAAGGCTCTGAGTGTTTGCACACATGTACAACAGGCATGGTTAAACTATAACGTTTTTAGTGAAATCATGTTTCTCTCGAGGAGAAAACGCGTTTAAAGCCATAAAAAGATCTCACTGTGTTTTGGCATTGACCAAGCTACCAACAACCTAAAAAATGATCAGAACTGGAGAAATTACACATTGACATTGGGTGAAATCATGTAACTCTTAAGGACGTGTTGCAGACTTGTTGAATACATTCATTTTTCTTGTTTTGTTTGTTTTTGATGAAATTGTGCTTTTCTCGTCGAGAAAAGGCGTTTAACGCGATAAAAAGGTTTAGTGCGTTATGAATACGGGCTAGCTTACCAAAAGTACAAATGTGAACTAAATAAGGCCGGGAGTCGTTTTTATTGCTTAAAACACGATTTCTCGACCAGAATATGCTTTTTCAAAAAAGCCATTTTCCCATGGCGAGAGACTCGTTTTCTGTGAGAAAATGCATTAAAAGGAGGGATTTCATGAGAAACACTATAAATACATATTGTACTTGTCTGAAAACGCACAGAACCTTGAAATAGAAGGTTTCTCACCAAAAAACACATTGGTAAAACCCCTATCTTAAGGCTCTGAGTGTTTGCACACATGTACAACAGGCATGGTTAAACTATAACGTTTTTAGTGAAATCATGTTTCTCTCGAGGAGAAAACGCGTTTAAAGCCATAAAAAGATCTCACTGTGTTTTGGCATTGACCAAGCTACCAACCACCTAAAAAATGATCAGAACTGGAGAAATTACACATTGACATTGGGTGAAATCATGTAACTCTTAAGGACGTGTTGCAGACTTGTTGAATAGATTCATTTTTCTTGTTTTGTTTGTTTTTGATGAAATTGTGCTTTTCTCGTCGAGAAAAGGCGTTTAACGCGATAAAAAGGTTTAGTGCGTTATGAATACGGGCTAGCTTACCAAAAGTACAAATGTGAACTAAATAAGGCCGGGAGTCGTTTTTATTGCTTAAAACACGATTTCTCGACCAGAATATGCTTTTTCAAAAAAGCCATGTTCCCATGGCGAGAGACTCGTTTTCTGTGAGAAAATGCATTAAAAGGAGGGATTTCATGAGAAACACTATAAATACATATTGTACTTGTCTGAAAACGCACAAAACCTTGAAATAGAAGGTTTCTCACCAAAAAACACATTGGTGAAACCCCTATCTTAAGGCTCTGAGTGTTTGCACACATGTACAAACAGGCATGTTTAAACTATAACGTTTTTAGTGAAATCATGTTTCTCTCGAGGAGAAAACGCGTTTAAAGCCATAAAAAGATCTCACTGTGTTTTGGCATTGACCAAGCTACCAACAAACCTAAAAAATGATCAGAACTGGAGAAATTACACATTGACATTGGGTGAAATCATGTAACTCTTAAGGACGTGTTGCAGACTTGTTGAATAGATTCATTTTTCTTGTTTTGTTTGTTTTTGATGAAATTGTGCTTTTCTCGTCGAGAAAAGGCGTTTAACGCGATAAAAAGGTTTAGTGCGTTATGAATACGGGCTAGCTTACCAAAAGTACAAATGTGAACTAAATAAGGCCGGGAGTCGTTTTTATTGCTTAAAACACGATTTCTCGACCAGAATATGCTTTTTCAAAAAAGCCATTTTCCCATGGCGAGAGACTCGTTTTCTGTGAGAAAATGCATTAAAAGGAGGGATTTCATCAGAAACACTATAAATACATATTGTACTTGTCTGAAAACGCACAGAACCTTGAAATAGAAGGTTTCTCACCAAAAAACACATTGGTAAAACCCCTATCTTAAGGCTCTGAGTGTTTGCACACATGTACAACAGGCATGGTTAAACTATAACGTTTTTAGTGAAATCATGTTTCTCTCGAGGAGAAAACGCGTTTAAAGCCATAAAAAGATCTCACTGTGTTTTGGCATTGACCAAGCTACCAACAACCTAAAAAATGATCAGAACTGGAGAAATTACACATTGACATTGGGTGAAATCATGTAACTCTTAAGGACGTGTTGCAGACTTGTTGAATACATTCATTTTTCTTGTTTTGTTTGTTTTTGATGAATTTGTGCTTTTCTCGTCGAGAAAAGGCGTTTAACGCGATAAAAAGGTTTAGTGCGTTATGAATACGGGCTAGCTTACCAAAAGTACAAATGTGAACTAAATAAGGCCGGGAGTCGTTTTTATTGCTTAAAACACGATTTCTCGACCAGAATATGCTTTTTCAAAAAAGCCATTTTCCCATGGCGAGAGACTCGTTTTCTGTGAGAAAATGCATTAAAAGGAGGGATTTCATGAGAAACACTATAAATACATATTGTACTTGTCTGAAAACGCACAGAACCTTGAAATAGAAGGTTTCTCACCAAAAAACACATTGGTAAAACCCCTATCTTAAGGCTCTGAGTGTTTGCACACATGTACAACAGGCATGGTTAAACTATAACGTTTTTAGTGAAATCATGTTTCTCTCGAGGAGAAAACGCGTTTAAAGCCATAAAAAGATCTCACTGTGTTTTGGCATTGACCAAGCTACCAACCACCTAAAAAATGATCAGAACTGGAGAAATTACACATTGACATTGGGTGAAATCATGTAACTCTTAAGGACGTGTTGCAGACTTGTTGAATAGATTCATTTTTCTTGTTTTGTTTGTTTTTGATGAAATTGTGCTTTTCTCGTCGAGAAAAGGCGTTTAACGCGATAAAAAGGTTTAGTGCGTTATGAATACGGGCTAGCTTACCAAAAGTACAAATGTGAACTAAATAAGGCCGGGAGTCGTTTTTATTGCTTAAAACACGATTTCTCGACCAGAATATGCTTTTTCAAAAAAGCCATGTTCCCATGGCGAGAGACTTGTTTTCTGTGAGAAAATGCATTAAAAGGAGGGATTTCATCAGAAACACTATAAATACATATTGTACTTGTCTGAAAACGCACAGAACCTTGAAATAGAAGGTTTCTCACCAAAAAACACATTGGTGAAACCCCTATCTTAAGGCTCTGAGTGTTTGCACACATGTACAAACAGGCATGTTTAAACTATAACGTTTTTAGTGAAATCATGTTTCTCTCGAGGAGAAAACGCGTTTAAAGCCATAAAAAGATCTCACTGTGTTTTGGCATTGACCAAGCTACCAACAACCTAAAAAATGATCAGAACTGGAGAAATTACATATTGACATTGGGTGAAATCATGTAACTCTTAAGGACGTGTTGCAGACTTGTTGAATAGATTCATATTTCTTGTTTTGTTTGTTTTTGATGAAATTGTGCTTTTCTCGTCGAGAAAAGGCGTTTAACGCGATAAAAAGGTTTAGTGCGTTATGAATACGGGCTAGCTTACCAAAAGTACAAATGTGAACTAAATAAGGCCGGGAGTCGTTTTTATTGCTTAAAACACGATTTCTCGACCAGAATATGCTTTTTCAAAAAAGCCATGTTCCCATGGCGAGAGACTTGTTTTCTGTGAGAAAATGCATTAAAAGGAGGGATTTCATGAGAAACACTATAAATACATATTGTACTTGTCTGAAAACGCACAGAACCTTGAAATAGAAGGTTTCTCACCAAAAAACACATTGGTGAAACCCCTATCTTAAGGCTCTGAGTGTTTGCACACATGTACAAACAGGCATGTTTAAACTATAACGTTTTTAGTGAAATCATGTTTCTCTCGAGGAGAAAACGCGTTTAAAGCCATAAAAAGATCTCACTGTGTTTTGGCATTGACCAAGCTACCAACAACCTAAAAAATGATCAGAACTGGAGAAATTACATATTGACATTGGGTGAAATCATGTAACTCTTAAGGACGTGTTGCAGACTTGTTGAATAGATTCATATTTCTTGTTTTGTTTGTTTTTGATGAAATTGTGCTTTTCTCGTCGAGAAAAGGCGTTTAACGCGATAAAAAGGTTTAGTGCGTTATGAATACGGGCTAGCTTACCAAAAGTACAAATGTGAACTAAATAAGGCCGGGAGTCGTTTTTATTGCTTAAAACACGATTTCTCGACCAGAATATGCTTTTTCAAAAAAGCCATGTTCCCATGGCGAGAGACTTGTTTTCTGTGAGAAAATGCATTAAAAGGAGGGATTTCATCAGAAACACTATAAATACATATTGTACTTGTCTGAAAACGCACAGAACCTTGAAATAGAAGGTTTCTCACCAAAAAACACATTGGTGAAACCCCTATCTTAAGGCTCTGAGTGTTTGCACACATGTACAAACAGGCATGTTTAAACTATAACGTTTTTAGTGAAATCATGTTTCTCTCGAGGAGAAAACGCGTTTAAAGCCATAAAAAGATCTCACTGTGTTTTGGCATTGACCAAGCTACCAACAACCTAAAAAATGATCAGAACTGGAGAAATTACATATTGACATTGGGTGAAATCATGTAACTCTTAAGGACGTGTTGCAGACTTGTTGAATAGATTCATATTTCTTGTTTTGTTTGTTTTTGATGAAATTGTGCTTTTCTCGTCGAGAAAAGGCGTTTAACGCGATAAAAAGGTTTAGTGCGTTATGAATACGGGCTAGCTTACCAAAAGTACAAATGTGAACTAAATAAGGCCGGGAGTCGTTTTTATTGCTTAAAACACGATTTCTCGACCAGAATATGCTTTTTCAAAAAAGCCATGTTCCCATGGCGAGAGACTTGTTTTCTGTGAGAAAATGCATTAAAAGGAGGGATTTCATGAGAAACACTATAAATACATATTGTACTTGTCTGAAAACGCACAGAACCTTGAAATAGAAGGTTTCTCACCAAAAAACACATTGGTGAAACCCCTATCTTAAGGCTCTGAGTGTTTGCACACATGTACAAACAGGCATGTTTAAACTATAACGTTTTTAGTGAAATCATGTTTCTCTCGAGGAGAAAACGCGTTTAAAGCCATAAAAAGATCTCACTGTGTTTTGGCATTGACCAAGCTACCAACAACCTAAAAAATGATCAGAACTGGAGAAATTACATATTGACATTGGGTGAAATCATGTAACTCTTAAGGACGTGTTGCAGACTTGTTGAATAGATTCATTTTTCTTGTTTTGTTTGTTTTTGATGAAATTGCTTTTCTCGTCGAGAAAAGGCGTTTAACGCGATAAAAAGGTTTAGTGCGTTATGAATACGGGCTAGCTTACCAAAAGTACAAATGTGAACTAAATAAGGCCGGGAGTCGTTTTTATTGCTTAAAACACGATTTCTCGACCAGAATATGCTTTTTCAAAAAAGCCATGTTCCCAAGGCGAGAGACTCGTTTTCTGTGAGAAAATGCATTAAAAGGAGGGATTTCATGAGAAACACTATAAATACATATTGTACTTGTCTGAAAACGCACAGAACCTTGAAATAGAAGGTTTCTCACCAAAAAACACATTGGTGAAACCCCTATCTTAAGGCTCTGAGTGTTTGCACACATGTACAAACAGGCATGTTTAAACTATAACGTTTTTAGTGAAATCATGTTTCTCTCGAGGAGAAAACGCGTTTAAAGCCATAAAAAGATCTCACTGTGTTTTGGCATTGACCAAGCTACCAACAACCTAAAAAATGATCAGAACTGGAGAAATTACATATTGACATTGGGTGAAATCATGTAACTCTTAAGGACGTGTTGCAGACTTGTTGAATAGATTCATTTTTCTTGTTTTGTTTGTTTTTGATGAAATTGCTTTTCTCGTCGAGAAAAGGCGTTTAACGCGATAAAAAGGTTTAGTGCGTTATGAATACGGGCTAGCTTACCAAAAGTACAAATGTGAACTAAATAAGGCCGGGAGTCGTTTTTATTGCTTAAAACACGATTTCTCGACCAGAATATGCTTTTTCAAAAAAGCCATGTTGCCAAGGCGAGAGACTCGTTTTCTGTGAGAAAATGCATTAAAAGGAGGGATTTCATGAGAAACACTATAAATACATATTGTACTTGTCTGAAAACGCACAGAACCTTGAAATAGAAGGTTTCTCACCAAAAAACACATTGGTGAAACCCCTATCTTAAGGCTCTGAGTGTTTGCACACATGTACAAACAGGCATGTTTAAACTATAACGTTTTTAGTGAAATCATGTTTCTCTCGAGGAGAAAACGCGTTTAAAGCCATAAAAAGATCTCACTGTGTTTTGGCATTGACCAAGCTACCAACAACCTAAAAAATGATCAGAACTGGAGAAATTACATATTGACATTGGGTGAAATCATGTAACTCTTAAGGACGTGTTGCAGACTTGTTGAATAGATTCATATTTCTTGTTTTGTTTGTTTTTGATGAAATTGTGCTTTTCTCGTCGAGAAAAGGCGTTTAACGCGATAAAAAGGTTTAGTGCGTTATGAATACGGGCTAGCTTACCAAAAGTACAAATGTGAACTAAATAAGGCCGGGAGTCGTTTTTATTGCTTAAAACACGATTTCTCGACCAGAATATGCTTTTTCAAAAAAGCCATGTTCCCATGGCGAGAGACTCGTTTTCTGTGAGAAAATGCATTAAAAGGAGGGATTTCATGAGAAACACTATAAATACATATTGTACTTGTCTGAAAACGCACAGAACCTTGAAATAGAAGGTTTCTCACCAAAAAAACACATTGGTAAAACCCCTATCTTAAGGCTCTGAGTATTTGCACACATGTACAACAGGCATGTTTAAACTATAACGTTTTTAGTGAAATCATGTTTCTCTCGAGGAGAAAACGCGTTTAAAGCCATAAAAAGATCTCACTGTGTTTTGGCATTGACCAAGCTACCAACCACCTAAAAAATGATCAGAACTGGAGAAATTACACATTGACATTGGGTGAAATCATGTAACTCTTAAGGACGTGTTGCAGACTTGTTGAATACATTCATTTTTCTTGTTTTGTTTGTTTTTGATGAAATTGTGCTTTTCTCGTCGAGAAAAGGCGTTTAACGCGATAAAAAGGTTTAGTGCGTTATGAATACGGGCTAGCTTATCAAAAGTACAAATGTGAACTAAATAAGGCCGGGAGTCGTTTTTATTGCTTAAAACACGATTTCTCGACCAGAATATGCTTTTTCAAAAAAGCCATGTTCCCATGGCGAGAGACTCGTTTTCTGTGAGAAAATGCATTAAAAGGAGGGATTTCATGAGAAACACTATAAATACATATTGTACTTGTCTGAAAACGCACAGAACCTTGAAATAGAAGGTTTCTCACCAAAAAACACATTGGTGAAACCCCTATCTTAAGGCTCTGAGTGTTTGCACACATGTACAAACAGGCATGTTTAAACTATAACGTTTTTAGTGAAATCATGTTTCTCTCGAGGAGAAAACGCGTTTAAAGCCATAAAAAGATCTCACTGTGTTTTGGCATTGACCAAGCTACCAACAAACCTAAAAAATGATCAGAACTGGAGAAATTACACATTGACATTGGGTGAAATCATGTAACTCTTAAGGACGTGTTGCAGACTTGTTGAATAGATTCATTTTTCTTGTTTTGTTTGTTTTTGATGAAATTGTGCTTTTCTCGTCGAGAAAAGGCGTTTAACGCGATAAAAAGGTTTAGTGCGTTATGAATACGGGCTAGCTTACCAAAAGTACAAATGTGAACTAAATAAGGCCGGGAGTCGTTTTTATTGCTTAAAACACGATTTCTCGACCAGAATATGCTTTTTCAAAAAAGCCATTTTCCCATGGCGAGAGACTCGTTTTCTGTGAGAAAATGCATTAAAAGGAGGGATTTCATCAGAAACACTATAAATACATATTGTACTTGTCTGAAAACGCACAGAACCTTGAAATAGAAGGTTTCTCACCAAAAAACACATTGGTAAAACCCCTATTTTAAGGCTCTGAGTGTTTGCACACATGTACAACAGGCATGGTTAAACTATAACGTTTTTAGTGAAATCATGTTTCTCTCGAGGAGAAAACGCGTTTAAAGCCATAAAAAGATCTCACTGTGTTTTGGCATTGACCAAGCTACCAACAACCTAAAAAATGATCAGAACTGGAGAAATTACACATTGACATTGGGTGAAATCATGTAACTCTTAAGGACGTGTTGCAGACTTGTTGAATACATTCATTTTTCTTGTTTTGTTTGTTTTTGATGAAATTGTGCTTTTCTCGTCGAGAAAAGGCGTTTAACGCGATAAAAAGGTTTAGTGCGTTATGAATACGGGCTAGCTTACCAAAAGTACAAATGTGAACTAAATAAGGCCGGGAGTCGTTTTTATTGCTTAAAACACGATTTCTCGACCAGAATATGCTTTTTCAAAAAAGCCATTTTCCCATGGCGAGAGACTCGTTTTCTGTGAGAAAATGCATTAAAAGGAGGGATTTCATGAGAAACACTATAAATACATATTGTACTTGTCTGAAAACGCACAGAACCTTGAAATAGAAGGTTTCTCACCAAAAAACACATTGGTAAAACCCCTATCTTAAGGCTCTGAGTGTTTGCACACATGTACAACAGGCATGGTTAAACTATAACGTTTTTAGTGAAATCATGTTTCTCTCGAGGAGAAAACGCGTTTAAAGCCATAAAAAGATCTCACTGTGTTTTGGCATTGACCAAGCTACCAACCACCTAAAAAATGATCAGAACTGGAGAAATTACACATTGACATTGGGTGAAATCATGTAACTCTTAAGGACGTGTTGCAGACTTGTTGAATAGATTCATTTTTCTTGTTTTGTTTGTTTTTGATGAAATTGTGCTTTTCTCGTCGAGAAAAGGCGTTTAACGCGATAAAAAGGTTTAGTGCGTTATGAATACGGGCTAGCTTACCAAAAGTACAAATGTGAACTAAATAAGGCCGGGAGTCGTTTTTATTGCTTAAAACACGATTTCTCGACCAGAATATGCTTTTTCAAAAAAGCCATGTTCCCATGGCGAGAGACTCGTTTTCTGTGAGAAAATGCATTAAAAGGAGGGATTTCATGAGAAACACTATAAATACATATTGTACTTGTCTGAAAACGCACAAAACCTTGAAATAGAAGGTTTCTCACCAAAAAACACATTGGTGAAACCCCTATCTTAAGGCTCTGAGTGTTTGCACACATGTACAAACAGGCATGTTTAAACTATAACGTTTTTAGTGAAATCATGTTTCTCTCGAGGAGAAAACGCGTTTAAAGCCATAAAAAGATCTCACTGTGTTTTGGCATTGACCAAGCTACCAACAAACCTAAAAAATGATCAGAACTGGAGAAATTACACATTGACATTGGGTGAAATCATGTAACTCTTAAGGACGTGTTGCAGACTTGTTGAATAGATTCATTTTTCTTGTTTTGTTTGTTTTTGATGAAATTGTGCTTTTCTCGTCGAGAAAAGGCGTTTAACGCGATAAAAAGGTTTAGTGCGTTATGAATACGGGCTAGCTTACCAAAAGTACAAATGTGAACTAAATAAGGCCGGGAGTCGTTTTTATTGCTTAAAACACGATTTCTCGACCAGAATATGCTTTTTCAAAAAAGCCATTTTCCCATGGCGAGAGACTCGTTTTCTGTGAGAAAATGCATTAAAAGGAGGGATTTCATCAGAAACACTATAAATACATATTGTACTTGTCTGAAAACGCACAGAACCTTGAAATAGAAGGTTTCTCACCAAAAAACACATTGGTAAAACCCCTATCTTAAGGCTCTGAGTGTTTGCACACATGTACAACAGGCATGGTTAAACTATAACGTTTTTAGTGAAATCATGTTTCTCTCGAGGAGAAAACGCGTTTAAAGCCATAAAAAGATCTCACTGTGTTTTGGCATTGACCAAGCTACCAACAACCTAAAAAATGATCAGAACTGGAGAAATTACACATTGACATTGGGTGAAATCATGTAACTCTTAAGGACGTGTTGCAGACTTGTTGAATACATTCATTTTTCTTGTTTTGTTTGTTTTTGATGAATTTGTGCTTTTCTCGTCGAGAAAAGGCGTTTAACGCGATAAAAAGGTTTAGTGCGTTATGAATACGGGCTAGCTTACCAAAAGTACAAATGTGAACTAAATAAGGCCGGGAGTCGTTTTTATTGCTTAAAACACGATTTCTCGACCAGAATATGCTTTTTCAAAAAAGCCATTTTCCCATGGCGAGAGACTCGTTTTCTGTGAGAAAATGCATTAAAAGGAGGGATTTCATGAGAAACACTATAAATACATATTGTACTTGTCTGAAAACGCACAGAACCTTGAAATAGAAGGTTTCTCACCAAAAAACACATTGGTAAAACCCCTATCTTAAGGCTCTGAGTGTTTGCACACATGTACAACAGGCATGGTTAAACTATAACGTTTTTAGTGAAATCATGTTTCTCTCGAGGAGAAAACGCGTTTAAAGCCATAAAAAGATCTCACTGTGTTTTGGCATTGACCAAGCTACCAACCACCTAAAAAATGATCAGAACTGGAGAAATTACACATTGACATTGGGTGAAATCATGTAACTCTTAAGGACGTGTTGCAGACTTGTTGAATAGATTCATTTTTCTTGTTTTGTTTGTTTTTGATGAAATTGTGCTTTTCTCGTCGAGAAAAGGCGTTTAACGCGATAAAAAGGTTTAGTGCGTTATGAATACGGGCTAGCTTACCAAAAGTACAAATGTGAACTAAATAAGGCCGGGAGTCGTTTTTATTGCTTAAAACACGATTTCTCGACCAGAATATGCTTTTTCAAAAAAGCCATGTTCCCATGGCGAGAGACTCGTTTTCTGTGAGAAAATGCATTAAAAGGAGGGATTTCATCAGAAACACTATAAATACATATTGTACTTGTCTGAAAACGCACAGAACCTTGAAATAGAAGGTTTCTCACCAAAAAACACATTGGTGAAACCCCTATCTTAAGGCTCTGAGTGTTTGCACACATGTACAAACAGGCATGTTTAAACTATAACGTTTTTAGTGAAATCATGTTTTTCTCGAGGAGAAAACGCGTTTAAAGCCATAAAAAGATCTCACTGTGTTTTGGCATTGACCAAGCTACCAACAACCTAAAAAATGATCAGAACTGGAGAAATTACATATTGACATTGGGTGAAATCATGTAACTCTTAAGGACGTGTTGCAGACTTGTTGAATAGATTCATATTTCTTGTTTTGTTTGTTTTTGATGAAATTGTGCTTTTCTCGTCGAGAAAAGGCGTTTAACGCGATAAAAAGGTTTAGTGCGTTATGAATACGGGCTAGCTTACCAAAAGTACAAATGTGAACTAAATAAGGCCGGGAGTCGTTTTTATTGCTTAAAACACGATTTCTCGACCAGAATATGCTTTTTCAAAAAAGCCATGTTCCCATGGCGAGAGACTTGTTTTCTGTGAGAAAATGCATTAAAAGGAGGGATTTCATCAGAAACACTATAAATACATATTGTACTTGTCTGAAAACGCACAGAACCTTGAAATAGAAGGTTTCTCACCAAAAAACACATTGGTGAAACCCCTATCTTAAGGCTCTGAGTGTTTGCACACATGTACAAACAGGCATGTTTAAACTATAACGTTTTTAGTGAAATCATGTTTCTCTCGAGGAGAAAACGCGTTTAAAGCCATAAAAAGATCTCACTGTGTTTTGGCATTGACCAAGCTACCAACAACCTAAAAAATGATCAGAACTGGAGAAATTACATATTGACATTGGGTGAAATCATGTAACTCTTAAGGACGTGTTGCAGACTTGTTGAATAGATTCATATTTCTTGTTTTGTTTGTTTTTGATGAAATTGTGCTTTTCTCGTCGAGAAAAGGCGTTTAACGCGATAAAAAGGTTTAGTGCGTTATGAATACGGGCTAGCTTACCAAAAGTACAAATGTGAACTAAATAAGGCCGGGAGTCGTTTTTATTGCTTAAAACACGATTTCTCGACCAGAATATGCTTTTTCAAAAAAGCCATGTTCCCATGGCGAGAGACTTGTTTTCTGTGAGAAAATGCATTAAAAGGAGGGATTTCATGAGAAACACTATAAATACATATTGTACTTGTCTGAAAACGCACAGAACCTTGAAATAGAAGGTTTCTCACCAAAAAACACATTGGTGAAACCCCTATCTTAAGGCTCTGAGTGTTTGCACACATGTACAAACAGGCATGTTTAAACTATAACGTTTTTAGTGAAATCATGTTTCTCTCGAGGAGAAAACGCGTTTAAAGCCATAAAAAGATCTCACTGTGTTTTGGCATTGACCAAGCTACCAACAACCTAAAAAATGATCAGAACTGGAGAAATTACATATTGACATTGGGTGAAATCATGTAACTCTTAAGGACGTGTTGCAGACTTGTTGAATAGATTCATTTTTCTTGTTTTGTTTGTTTTTGATTAAATTGCTTTTCTCGTCGAGAAAAGGCGTTTAACGCGATAAAAAGGTTTAGTGCGTTATGAATACGGGCTAGCTTACCAAAAGTACAAATGTGAACTAAATAAGGCCGGGAGTCGTTTTTATTGCTTAAAACACGATTTCTCGACCAGAATATGCTTTTTCAAAAAAGCCATGTTCCCAAGGCGAGAGACTCGTTTTCTGTGAGAAAATGCATTAAAAGGAGGGATTTCATGAGAAACACTATAAATACATATTGTACTTGTCTGAAAACGCACAGAACCTTGAAATAGAAGGTATCTCACCAAAAAACACATTGGTGAAACCCCTATCTTAAGGCTCTGAGTGTTTGCACACATGTACAAACAGGCATGTTTAAACTATAACGTTTTTAGTGAAATCATGTTTCTCTCGAGGAGAAAACGCGTTTAAAGCCATAAAAAGATCTCACTGTGTTTTGGCATTGACCAAGCTACCAACAACCTAAAAAATGATCAGAACTGGAGAAATTACATATTGACATTGGGTGAAATCATGTAACTCTTAAGGACGTGTTGCAGACTTGTTGAATAGATTCATTTTTCTTGTTTTGTTTGTTTTTGATGAAATTGCTTTTCTCGTCGAGAAAAGGCGTTTAACGCGATAAAAAGGTTTAGTGCGTTATGAATACGGGCTAGCTTACCAAAAGTACAAATGTGAACTAAATAAGGCCGGGAGTCGTTTTTATTGCTTAAAACACGATTTCTCGACCAGAATATGCTTTTTCAAAAAAGCCATGTTGCCAAGGCGAGAGACTCGTTTTCTGTGAGAAAATGCATTAAAAGGAGGGATTTCATGAGAAACACTATAAATACATATTGTACTTGTCTGAAAACGCACAGAACCTTGAAATAGAAGGTTTCTCACCAAAAAACACATTGGTGAAACCCCTATCTTAAGGCTCTGAGTGTTTGCACACATGTACAAACAGGCATGTTTAAACTATAACGTTTTTAGTGAAATCATGTTTCTCTCGAGGAGAAAACGCGTTTAAAGCCATAAAAAGATCTCACTGTGTTTTGGCATTGACCAAGCTACCAACAACCTAAAAAATGATCAGAACTGGAGAAATTACATATTGACATTGGGTGAAATCATGTAACTCTTAAGGACGTGTTGCAGACTTGTTGAATAGATTCATATTTCTTGTTTTGTTTGTTTTTGATGAAATTGTGCTTTTCTCGTCGAGAAAAGGCGTTTAACGCGATAAAAAGGTTTAGTGCGTTATGAATACGGGCTAGCTTACCAAAAGTACAAATGTGAACTAAATAAGGCCGGGAGTCGTTTTTATTGCTTAAAACACGATTTCTCGACCAGAATATGCTTTTTCAAAAAAGCCATGTTCCCATGGCGAGAGACTCGTTTTCTGTGAGAAAATGCATTAAAAGGAGGGATTTCATCAGAAACACTATAAATACATATTGTACTTGTCTGAAAACGCACAGAACCTTGAAATAGAAGGTTTCTCACCAAAAAACACATTGGTGAAACCCCTATCTTAAGGCTCTGAGTGTTTGCACACATGTACAAAAGGCATGGTTAAACTATAACGTTTTTAGTGAAATCATGTTTCTCTCGAGGAGAAAACGCGTTTAAAGCCATAAAAAGATCTCACTGTGTTTTGGCATTGACAAAGCTACCAACAACCTAAAAAATGATCAGAACTGGAGAAATTACACATTTGACATTGGGTGAAATCATGTAACTCTTAAGGACGTGTTGCAGACTTGTTGAATAGATTCATTTTTCTTGTTTTGTTTGTTTTTGATGAAATGGTGCTTTTCTCGTCGAGAAAAGGCGTTTAACGCGATAAAAAGGTTTAGTGCGTTATGAATACGGGCTAGCTTACCAAAAGTAAAAATGTGAACTAAATAAGGCCGGGAGTCGTTTTTATTGTTTAAAACACGATTTCTCGACCAGAATATGCTTTTTCAAAAAAGTCATGTTCCCATGGCGAGAGACTCGTTTTCTGTGAGAAAATGCATTAAAAGGAGGGATTTCATCAGAAACACTATAAATACATATTGTACTTGTCTGAAAACGCACAGAACCTTGAAATAGAAGGTTTCTCACCAAAAAACACATTGGTGAAACCCCTATCTTAAGGCTCTGAGGTGTTTGCACACATGTACAACAGGCATGTTTAAACTATAACGTTTTTAGTGAAATCATGTTTCTCTCGAGGAGAAAACGCGTTTAAAGCCATAAAAAGATCTCACTGTGTTTTGGCATTGACCAAGCTACCAACAACCTAAAAAATGATCAGAACTGGAGAAATTACACATTGACATTGGGTGAAATCATGTAACTCTTAAGGACGTGTTGCAGACTTGTTGAATAGATTAATTTTTCTTGTTTTGTTTGTTTTTGATGAAATTGTGCTTTTCTCGTCGAGAAAAGGCGTTTAACGCGATAAAAAGGTTTAGTGCGTTATGAATACGGGCTAGCTTACCAAAAGTACAAATGTGAACTAAATAAGACCGGGAGTCGTTTTTATTGCTTGATACACGATTTCTCGACCAGAATATGCTTTTTCAAAAAAGCCATGTTCCCATGGCGAGAGACTCGTTTTCTGTGAGAAAATGCATTAAAAGGAGGGATTTCATTAGAAACACTGTAAATACATATTGTACTTGTCTGAAAACGCACAGAACCTTGAAATAGAAGGTTTCTCACCAAAAAACACATTGGTGAAACCCCTATCTTAAGGCTCTGAGAGTTTGCACACATGTACAACAGGCTGGTTTGAACTATAACGTTTTTAGTGAAATCGTGTTTCTCTCGAGGAGAAAATGCGTTTAAAGCCATAAAAAGATCTCACTGTGTTTTGGCATTGACCAAGCTACCAACAACCTAAACAATGATCAGAACTGGAGAAATTACACATTGACATTGGGTGAAATCATGTAACTCTTAAGGACGTGTTGCAGACTTGTTGAATAGATTAATTTTTCTTGTTTTGTTTGTTTTTGATGAAATTGTGCTTTTCTCGTCGAGAAAAGGCGTTTAACGCGATAAAATGGTTTAGTGCGTTATGAATACGGGCTAGCTTACCAAAAGTACAAATGTGAACTAAATAAGACCGGGAGTCGTTTTTATTGCTTAAAAAACGATATCTCGACCAGAATATGCTTTTTCAAAAAAGCCATGTTCCCATGGCGAGAGACTCGTTTTCTGAGAAAATGCATTAGAAGGAGGGATTTCATTAGAAACACTGTAAATACATATTGTACTTGTCTGAAAACGCACAGAACCTTGAAATAGAAGGTTTCTCACCAAAAAACACATTGGTGAAACCCCTATCTTAAGGCTCTGAGGTGTTTGCACATATGTACAACAGGCATGTTTAAACTATAACGTTTTTAGTGAAATCATGTTTCTCTCGAGGAGAAAACGCGTTTAAAGCCATAAAAAGATTTCACTCTGTTTTGGCATTGACCAAGCTACCAACAACCTAAAAAATGATCAGAACTGGAGAAATTACACATTGACATTGGGTGAAATCATGTAACTCTTAAGGACGTGTTGCAGACTTGTTGAATAGATTCATTTTTCTTGTTTTGTTTGTTTTTGATGAAATTGTGCTTTTCTCGTCAAGAAAAGGCGTTTAACGCGATAAAAAGGTTTAGTGCGTTATGAATACGGGCTAGCTTACCAAAAGTACAAATGTGAACTAAATAAGACCGGGAGTCGTTTTTATTGCTTAAAACACGATTTCTCGACCAGAATATGCTTTTTCAAAAAAGCCATGTTCCCATGGCGAGAGACTCGTTTTCTGTGAGAAAATGCATTAAAAGGAGGGATTTCATTAGAAACACTGTAAATACATATTGTACTTGTCTGAAAACGCACAGAACCTTGAAATAGAAGGTTTCTCACCAAAAAACACATTGGTGAAACCCCTATCTTAAGGCTCTGAGGTGTTTGCACACATGTACAACAGGCATGTTTAAACTATAACGTTTTTAGTGAGATCATGTTTCTCTCGAGGAGAAAACGCGTTTAAAGCCATAAAAAGATTTCACTCTGTTTTGGCATTGACCAAGCTACCAACAACCTAAAAAATGATCAGAACTGGAGAAATTACACATTGACATTGGGTGAAATCATGTAACTCTTAAGGACGTGTTGCAGACTTGTTGAATAGATTCATTTTTCTTGTTTTGTTTGTTTTTGATGAAATTGTGCTTTTCTCGTCGAGAAAACGCGTTTAAAGCCATAAAAAGATTTCACCGTGTTTTGGCATTGACCAAGCTACCAACAACCTAAAAAATGATCAGAACTGGAGAAATTACACATTGACATTGGGTGAAATCATGTAACTCTTAAGGACGTGTTGCAGACTTGTTGAATAGATTCATTTTTCTTGTTTTGTTTGTTTTTGATGAAATTGTGCTTTTCTCATCGAGAAAAGGCGTTTAACGCGATAAAAAGGTTTAGTGCGTTATGAATACGGGCTAGCTTACCAAAAGTAAAAATGTGAACTAAATAAGGCCGGGAGTCGTTTTTATTGTTTAAAACACGATTTCTCGACCAGAATATGCTTTTTCAAAAAAGCCATGTTCCCATGGCGAGAGACTCGTTTTCTGTGAGAAAATGCATTAAAAGGAGGGATTTCATCAGAAACACTATAAATACATATTTTACTTGTCTGAAAACGCACAGAACCTTGAAATAGAAGGTTTCTCACCAAAAAACACATTGGTGAAACCCCTATCTTAAGGCTCTGAGGTGTTTGCATACATGTACAACAGGCATGTTTAAACTATAACGTTTTTAGTGAAATCATGTTTCTCTCGAGGAGAAAACGCGTTTAAAGCCATAAAAAGATCTCACTGTGTTTTGGCATTGACCAAGCTACCAACAACCTAAAAAATGATCAGAACTGGAGAAATTACACATTGACATTGGGTGAAATCATGTAACTCTTAAGGACGTGTTGCAGACTTGTTGAATAGATTCATTTTTCTTGTTTTGTTTGTTTTTGATGAAATTGTGCTTTTCTCGTCGAGAAAAGGCGTTTAACGCGATAAAAAGGTTTAGTACGTTATGAATACGGGCTAGCTTACCAAAAGTACAAATGTGAACTAAATAAGACCGGGAGTCGTTTTTATTGCTTAAAACACGATTTCTCGACCAGAATATGTTTTTTCAAAAAAGCCATGTTCCCATGGCTTGAGACACGTTTTCTGTGAGAAAATGCATTAGAAGGAGGGATTTCATTAGATACACTGTAAATACATATTGTACTTGTCTGAAAACGCACAGAACCTTGAAATAGAAGGTTTCTCACCAAAAAACACATTGGTGAAACCCCTATCTTAAGTCTCTGAGGTGTTTGCACACATGTACAACAGGCATGTTTAAACTATAACGTTTTTAGTGAAATCATGTTTCTCTCGAGGAGAAAACGCGTTTAAAGCCATAAAAAGATTTCACTCTGTTTTGGCATTGACCAAGCTACCAACAACCTAAAAAATGATCAGAACTGGAGAAATTACACATTGACATTGGGTGAAATCATGTAACTCTTAAGGACGTGTTGCAGACTTGTTGAATAGATTCATTTTTCTTGTTTTGTTTGTTTTTGATGAAATTGTGCTTTTCTCGTCAAGAAAAGGCGTTTAACGCGATAAAAAGGTTTAGTGCGTTATGAATACGGGCTAGCTTACCAAAAGTACAAATGTGAACTAAATAAGACCGGGAGTCGTTTTTATTGCTTAAAACACGATTTCTCGACCAGAATATGCTTTTTCAAAAAAGCCATGTTCCCATGGCGAGAGACTCGTTTTCTGTGAGAAAATGCATTAAAAGGAGGGATTTCATTAGAAACACTGTAAATACATATTGTACTTGTCTGAAAACGCACAGAACCTTGAAATAGAAGGTTTCTCACCAAAAAACACATTGGTGAAACCCCTATCTTAAGGCTCTGAGTGTTTGCACACATGTACAACAGGCATGTTTAAACTATAACGTTTTTAGTGAGATCATGTTTCTCTCGAGGAGAAAACGCGTTTAAAGCCATAAAAAGATTTCACTCTGTTTTGGCATTGACCAAGCTACCAACAACCTAAAAAATGATCAGAACTGGAGAAATTACACATTGACATTGGGTGAAATCATGTAACTCTTAAGGACGTGTTGCAGACTTGTTGAATAGATTCATTTTTCTTGTTTTGTTTGTTTTTGATGAAATTGTGCTTTTCTCGTCGAGAAAACGCGTTTAAAGCCATAAAAAGATTTCACCGTGTTTTGGCATTGACCAAGCTACCAACAACCTAAAAAATGATCAGAACTGGAGAAATTACACATTGACATTGGGTGAAATCATGTAACTCTTAAGGACGTGTTGTAGACTTGTTGAATAGATTCATTTTTCTTGTTTTGTTTGTTTTTGATGAAATTGTGCTTTTCTCGTCGAGAAAAGGCGTTTAACGCGATAAAAAGGTTTAGTGCGTTATGAATACGGGCTAGCTTACCAAAAGTAAAAATGTGAACTAAATAAGGCCGGGAGTCGTTTTTATTGTTTAAAACACGATTTCTCGACCAGAATATGCTTTTTCAAAAAAGCCATGTTCCCATGGCGAGAGACTCGTTTTCTGTGAGAAAATGCATTAAAAGGAGGGATTTCATCAGAAACACTATAAATACATATTGTACTTGTCTGAAAACGCACAGAACCTTGAAATAGAAGGTTTCTCACCAAAAAACACATTGGTGAAACCCCTATCTTAAGGCTCTGAGGTGTTTGCACACATGTACAACAGGCATGTTTAAACTATAACGTTTTTAGTGAAATCATGTTTCTCTCGAGGAGAAAACGCGTTTAAAGCCATAAAAAGATCTCACTGTGTTTTGGCATTGACCAAGCTACCAACAACCTAAAAAATGATCAGAACTGGAGAAATTACACATTGACATTGGGTGAAATCATGTAACTCTTAAGGACGTGTTGCAGACTTGTTGAATAGATTCATTTTTCTTGTTTTGTTTGTTTTTGATGAAATTGTGCTTTTCTCGTCGAGAAAAGGCGTTTAACGCGATAAAAAGGTTTAGTGCGTTATGAATACGGGCTAGCTTACCAAAAGTAAAAATGTGAACTAAATAAGGCCGGGAGTCGTTTTTATTGTTTAAAACACGATTTCTCGACCAGAATATGCTTTTTCAAAAAAGCCATGTTCCCATGGCGAGAGACTCGTTTTCTGTGAGAAAATGCATTAAAAGGAGGGATTTCATCAGAAACACTATAAATACATATTGTACTTGTCTGAAAACGCACAGAACCTTGAAATAGAAGGTTTCTCACCAAAAACACATTGGTGAAACCCCTATCTTAAGGCTCTGAGGTGTTTGCACACATGTACAACAGGCATGTTTAAACTATAACGTTTTTAGTGAAATCATGTTTCTCTCGAGGAGAAAACGCGTTTAAAGCCATAAAAAGATCTCACTGTGTTTTGGCATTGACCAAGCTACCAACAACCTAAAAAATGATCAGAACTGGAGAAATTACACATTGACATTGGGTGAAATCATGTAACTCTTAAGGACGTGTTGCAGACTTGTTGAATAGATTAATTTTTCTTGTTTTGTTTGTTTTTGATGAAATTGTGCTTTTCTCGTCGAGAAAAGGCGTTTAACGCGATAAAATGGTTTAGTGCGTTATGAATACGGGCTAGCTTACCAAAAGTACAAATGTGAACTAAATAAGACCGGGAGTCGTTTTTATTGCTTAAAAAACGATATCTCGACCAGAATATGCTTTTTCAAAAAAGCCATGTTCCCATGGCGAGAGACTCGTTTTCTGAGAAAATGCATTAGAAGGAGGGATATTTCATTAGAAACACTGTAAATACATATTGTACTTGTCTGAAAACGCACAGAACCTTGAAATAGAAGGTTTCTCACCAAAAAACACATTGGTGAAACCCCTATCTTAAGGCTCTGAGGTGTTTGCACACATGTACAACAGGCATGTTTAAACTATAACGTTTTTAGTGAGATCATGTTTCTCTCGAGGAGAAAACGCGTTTAAAGCCATAAAAAGATTTCACTCTGTTTTGGCATTGACCAAGCTACCAACAACCTAAAAAATGATCAGAACTGGAGAAATTACACATTGACATTGGGTGAAATCATGTAACTCTTAAGGACGTGTTGCAGACTTGTTGAATAGATTCATTTTTCTTGTTTTGTTTGTTTTTGATGAAATTGTGCTTTTCTCGTCGAGAAAACGCGTTTAAAGCCATAAAAAGATTTCACTGTGTTTTGGCATTGACCAAGCTACCAACAACCTAAAAAATGATCAGAACTGGAGAAATTACACATTGACATTGGGTGAAATCATGTAACTCTTAAGGACGTGTTGCAGACTTGTTGAATAGATTCATTTTTCTTGTTTTGTTTGTTTTTGATGAAATTGTGCTTTTCTCGTCAAGAAAAGGCGTTTAACGCGATAAAAAGGTTTAGTGCGTTATGAATACGGGCTAGCTTACCAAAAGTACAAATGTGAACTAAATAAGACCGGGAGTCGTTTTTATTGCTTAAAACATGATTTCTCGACCAGAATATGCTTTTTCAAAAAAGCCATGTTCCCATGGCGAGAGACTCGTTTTCTGTGAGAAAATGCATTAAAAGGAGGGATTTCATTAGAAACACTGTAAATACATATTGTACTTGTCTGAAAACGCACAGAACCTTGAAATAGAAGGTTTCTCACCAAAAAACACATTGGTGAAACCCCTATCTTATGGCTCTGAGGTATTTGCACACATGTACAACAGGCATGTTTAAACTATAACGTTTTTAGTGAAATCATGTTTCTCTCGAGGAGAAAACGCGTTTAAAGCCATAAAAAGATTTCACTCTGTTTTGGCATTGACCAAGCTACCAACAACCTAAAAAATGATCAGAACTGGAGAAATTACACATTGACATTGGGTGAAATCATGTAACTCTTAAGGACGTGTTGCAGACTTGTTGAATAGATTCATTTTTCTTGTTTTGTTTGTTTTTGATGAAATTGTGCTTTTCTCGTCGAGAAAACGCGTTTAAAGCCATAAAAAGATTTCACTGTGTTTTGGCATTGACCAAGCTACCAACAACCTAAAAAATGATCAGAACTGGAGAAATTACACATTGACATTGGGTGAAATCATGTAACTCTTAAGGACGTGTTGTAGACTTGTTGAATAGATTCATTTTTCTTGTTTTGTTTGTTTTTGATGAAATTGTGCTTTTCTCGTCGAGAAAAGGCGTTTAACGCGATAAAAAGGTTTAGTGCGTTATGAATACGGGCTAGCTTACCAAAAGTAAAAATGTGAACTAAATAAGGCCGGGAGTCGTTTTTATTGTTTAAAACACGATTTCTCGACCAGAATATGCTTTTTCAAAAAAGCCATGTTCCCATGGCGAGAGACTCGTTTTCTGTGAGAAAATGCATTAAAAGGAGGGATTTCATCAGAAACACTATAAATACATATTGTACTTGTCTGAAAACGCACAGAACCTTGAAATAGAAGGTTTCTCACCAAAAAACACATTGGTGAAACCCCTATCTTAAGGCTCTGAGGTGTTTGCACACATGTACAACAGGCATGTTTAAACTATAACGTTTTTAGTGAAATCATGTTTCTCTCGAGGAGAAAACGCGTTTAAAGCCATAAAAAGATCTCACTGTGTTTTGGCATTGACCAAGCTACCAACAACCTAAAAAATGATCAGAACTGGAGAAATTACACATTGACATTGGGTGAAATCATGTAACTCTTAAGGACGTGTTGCAGACTTGTTGAATAGATTCATTTTTCTTGTTTTGTTTGTTTTTGATGAAATTGTGCTTTTCTCGTCGAGAAAAGGCGTTTAACGCGATAAAAAGGTTTAGTGCGTTATGAATACGGGCTAGCTTACCAAAAGTAAAAATGTGAACTAAATAAGGCCGGGAGTCGTTTTTATTGTTTAAAACACGATTTCTCGACCAGAATATGCTTTTTCAAAAAAGCCATGTTCCCATGGCGAGAGACTCGTTTTCTGTGAGAAAATGCATTAAAAGGAGGGATTTCATCAGAAACACTATAAATACATATTGTACTTGTCTGAAAACGCACAGAACCTTGAAATAGAAGGTTTCTCACCAAAAACACATTGGTGAAACCCCTATCTTAAGGCTCTGAGGTGTTTGCACACATGTACAACAGGCATGTTTAAACTATAACGTTTTTAGTGAAATCATGTTTCTCTCGAGGAGAAAACGCGTTTAAAGCCATAAAAAGATCTCACTGTGTTTTGGCATTGACCAAGCTACCAACAACCTAAAAAATGATCAGAACTGGAGAAATTACACATTGACATTGGGTGAAATCATGTAACTCTTAAGGACGTGTTGCAGACTTGTTGAATAGATTAATTTTTCTTGTTTTGTTTGTTTTTGATGAAATTGTGCTTTTCTCGTCGAGAAAAGGCGTTTAACGCGATAAAATGGTTTAGTGCGTTATGAATACGGGCTAGCTTACCAAAAGTACAAATGTGAACTAAATAAGACCGGGAGTCGTTTTTATTGCTTAAAAAACGATATCTCGACCAGAATATGCTTTTTCAAAAAAGCCATGTTCCCATGGCGAGAGACTCGTTTTCTGAGAAAATGCATTAGAAGGAGGGATTTCATTAGAAACACTGTAAATACATATTGTACTTGTCTGAAAACGCACAGAACCTTGAAATAGAAGGTTTCTCACCAAAAAACACATTGGTGAAACCCCTATCTTAAGGCTCTGAGGTGTTTGCACACATGTACAACAGGCATGTTTAAACTATAACGTTTTTAGTGAGATCATGTTTCTCTCGAGGAGAAAACGCGTTTAAAGCCATAAAAAGATTTCACTCTGTTTTGGCATTGACCAAGCTACCAACAACCTAAAAAATGATCAGAACTGGAGAAATTACACATTGACATTGGGTGAAATCATGTAACTCTTAAGGACGTGTTGCAGACTTGTTGAATAGATTCATTTTTCTTGTTTTGTTTGTTTTTGATGAAATTGTGCTTTTCTCGTCAAGAAAAGGCGTTTAACGCGATAAAAAGGTTTAGTGCGTTATGAATACGGGCTAGCTTACCAAAAGTACAAATGTGAACTAAATAAGACCGGGAGTCGTTTTTATTGCTTAAAACACGATTTCTCGACCAGAATATGCTTTTTCAAAAAAGCCATGTTCCCATGGCGAGAGACTCGTTTTCTGTGAGAAAATGCATTAAAAGGAGGGATTTCATTAGAAACACTGTAAATACATATTGTACTTGTCTGAAAACGCACAGAACCTTGAAATAGAAGGTTTCTCACCAAAAAACACATTGGTGAAACCCCTATCTTATGGCTCTGAGGTATTTGCACACATGTACAACAGGCATGTTTAAACTATAACGTTTTTAGTGAAATCATGTTTCTCTCGAGGAGAAAACGCGTTTAAAGCCATAAAAAGATTTCACTCTGTTTTGGCATTGACCAAGCTACCAACAACCTAAAAAATGATCAGAACTGGAGAAATTACACATTGACATTGGGTGAAATCATGTAACTCTTAAGGACGTGTTGCAGACTTGTTGAATAGATTAATTTTTCTTGTTTTGTTTGTTTTTGATGAAATTGTGCTTTTCTCGTCGAGAAAACGCGTTTAAAGCCATAAAAAGATTTCACTGTGTTTTGGCATTGACCAAGCTACCAACAACCTAAAAAATGATCAGAACTGGAGAAATTACACATTGACATTGGGTGAAATCATGTAACTCTTAAGGACGTGTTGCAGACTTGTTGAATAGATTCATTTTTCTTGTTTTGTTTGTTTTTGATGAAATTGTGCTTTTCTCATCGAGAAAAGGCGTTTAACATGATAAAAAGGTTTAGTGCGTTATGAATACGGGCTAGCTTACCAAAGGTACAAATGTGAACTAAATAAGGCCGGGAGTCGTTTTTATTGTTTAAAACACGATTTCTCGACGAGAATATGCTTTTTCAAAAAAGCCATGTTCCCATGGCGAGAGACTCGTTTTCTGTGAGAAAATGCATTAAAAGGAGGGATTTCATCAGAAACACTATAAATACATATTTTACTTGTCTGAAAACGCACAGAACCTTGAAATAGAAGGTTTCTCACCAAAAAACACATTGGTGAAACCCCTATCTTAAGGCTCTGAGGTGTTTGCACACATGTACAACAGGCATGTTTAAACTATAACGTTTTTAGTGAAATCATGTTTCTCTCGAGGAGAAAACGCGTTTAAAGCCATAAAAAGATCTCACTGTGTTTTGGCATTGACCAAGCTACCAACAACCTAAAAAATGATCAGAACTGGAAAAATGACACATTGACATTGGGTGAAATCATGTAACTCTTAAGGACGTGTTGCAGACTTGTTGAATAGATTCATTTTTCTTGTTTTGTTTGTTTTTGATGAAATTGTGCTTTTCTCGTCGAGAAAAGGCGTTTAACGCGATAAAAAGGTTTAGTGCGTTATGAATACGGGCTAGCTTACCAAAAGTAAAAATGTGAACTAAATAAGACCGGGAGTCGTTTTTATTGCTTAAAACACGATTTCTCGACCAGAATATGCTTTTTCAAAAAAGCCATGTTCCCATGGCGAGAGACTCGTTTTCTGTGAGAAAATGCATTAAAAGGAGGGATTTCATTAGAAACACTGTAAATACATATTGTACTTGTCTGAAAACGCACAGAACCTTGAAATAGAAGGTTTCTCACCAAAAAACACATTGGTGAAACCCCTATCTTAAGGCTCTGAGGTGTTTGCACACATGTACAACAGGCATGTTTAAACTATAACGTTTTTAGTGAAATCATGTTTCTCTCGAGGAGAAAACGCGTTTAAAGCCATAAAAAGATCTCACTGTGTTTTGGCATTGACCAAGCTACCAACAACCTAAAAAATGATCAGAACTGGAGAAATGACACATTGATATTGGGTGAAATCATGTAACTCTTAAGGACGTGTTGTAGACTTGTTGAATAGATTCATTTTTCTTGTTTTGTTTGTTTTTGATGAAATTGTGCTTTTCTCGTCGAGAAAAGGCGTTTAACGCGATAAAAAGGTTTAGTGCGTTATGAATACGGGCTAGCTTACCAAAAGTAAAAATGTGAACTAAATAAGGCCGGGAGTCGTTTTTATTGTTTAAAACATGATTTCTCGACCAGAATATGCTTTTTCAAAAAAGCCATGTTCCCATGGCGAGAGACTCGTTTTCTGTGAGAAAATGCATTAAAAGGAGGGATTTCATCAGAAACACTATAAATACATATTGTACTTGTCTGAAAACGCACAGAACCTTGAAATAGAAGGTTTCTCACCAAAAAACACATTGGTGAAACCCCTATCTTAAGGCTCTGAGGTGTTTGCACACATGTACAACAGGCATGTTTAAACTATAACGTTTTTAGTGAAATCATGTTTCTCTCGAGGAGAAAACGCGTTTAAAGCCATAAAAAGATCTCACTGTGTTTTGGCATTGACCAAGCTACCAACAACCTAAAAAATGATCAGAACTGGAGAAATTACACATTGACATTGGGTGAAATCATGTAACTCTTAAGGACGTGTTGCAGACTTGTTGAATAGATTAATTTTTCTTGTTTTGTTTGTTTTTGATGAAATTGTGCTTTTCTCGTCGAGAAAAGGCGTTTAACGCGATAAAAAGGTTTAGTGCGTTATGAATACGGGCTAGCTTACCAAAAGTACAAATGTGAACTAAATAAGACCGGGAGTCGTTTTTATTGCTTAAAAAACGATATCTCGACCAGAATATGCTTTTTCAAAAAAGCCATGTTCCCATGGCGAGAGACTCGTTTTCTGAGAAAATGCATTAAAAGGAGGGATTTCATTAGAAACACTGTAAATACATATTGTACTTGTCTGAAAACGCACAGAACCTTGAAATAGAAGGTTTCTCACCAAAAAACACATTGGTGAAACCCCTATCTCAAGGCTCTGAGGTGTTTGCACACATGTACAACAGGCATGTTTAAACTATAACGTTTTTAGTGAAATCATGTTTCTCTCGAGGAGAAAACGCGTTTATAGCCATAAAAAGATTTCACTCTGTTTTGGCATTGACCAAGCTACCAACAACCTAAAAAATGATCAGAACTGGAGAAATTACACATTGACATTGGGTGAAATCATGTAACTCTTAAGGACGTGTTGCAGACTTGTTGAATATATTCATTTTTCTTGTTTTGTTTGTTTTTGATGAAATTGTGCTTTTCTCGTCAAGAAAAGGCGTTTAACGCGATAAAAAGGTTTAGTGCGTTATGAATACGGGCTAGCTTACCAAAAGTACAAATGTGAACTAAATAAGACCGGGAGTCGTTTTTATTGCTTAAAACACGATTTCTCGACCAGAATATGCTTTTTCAAAAAAGCCATGTTCCCATGGCGAGAGACTCGTTTTCTGTGAGAAAATGCATTAAAAGGAGGGATTTCATTAGAAACACTGTAAATACATATTGTACTTGTCTGAAAACGCACAGAACCTTGAAATAGAAGGTTTCTCACCAAAAAACACATTGGTGAAACCCCTATCTTAAGGCTCTGAGGTGTTTGCACACATGTACAACAGGCATGTTTAAACTATAACGTTTTTAGTGAAATCATGTTTCTCTCGAGGAGAAAACGCGTTTAAAGCCATAAAAAGATTTCACTCTGTTTTGGCATTGACCAAGCTACCAACAACCTAAAAAATGATCAGAACTGGAGAAATTACACATTGACATTGGGTGAAATCATGTAACTCTTAAGGACGTGTTGCAGACTTGTTGAATAGATTCATTTTTCTTGTTTTGTTTGTTTTTGATGAAATTGTGCTTTTCTCGTCGAGAAAAGGCGTTTAACGCGATAAAAAGGTTTAGTGCGTTATGAATACGGGCTAGCTTACCAAAAGTAAAAATGTGAACTAAATAAGACCGGGAGTCGTTTTTATTGCTTAAAACACGATTTCTCGACCAGAATATGCTTTTTCAAAAAAGCCATGTTCCCATGGCGAGAGACTCGTTTTCTGTGAGAAAATGCATTAAAAGGAGGGATTTCATTAGAAACGCTGTAAATACATATTGTACTTGTCTGAAAACGCACAGAACCTTGAAATAGAAGGTTTCTCACCAAAAAACACATTGGTGAAACCCCTATCTTAAGGCTCTGAGGTGTTTGCACACATGTACAACAGGCATGTTTAAACTATAACGTTTTTAGTGAAATCATGTTTCTCTCGAGGAGAAAACGCGTTTAAAGCCATAAAAAGATCTCACTGTGTTTTGGCATTGACCAAGCTACCAACAACCTAAAAAATGATCAGAACTGGAGAAATTACACATTGACATTGGGTGAAATCATGTAACTCTTAAGGACGTGTTGCAGACTTGTTGAATAGATTCATTTTTCTTGTTTTGTTTGTTTTTGATGAAATTGGGCTTTTCTCGTCGAGAAAAGGCGTTTAACGCGATAAAAAGGTTTAGTGCGTTATGAATACGGGCTAGCTTACCAAAAGTACAAATGTGAACTAAATAAGACCGGGAGTCGTTTTTATTGCTTAAAACACGATTTCTCGACAAGAATATGCTTTTTCAAAAAAGCCATGTTCCCATGGCGAGAGACTCGTTTTCTGTGGGAAAATGCATTAAAAGGAGGGATTTCATTAGAAACACTGTAAATACATATTGTACTTGTCTGAAAACGCACAGAACCTTGAAATAGAAGGTTTCTCACCAAAAAACACATTGGTGAAACCCCTATCTTAAGGCTCTGAGTGTTTGCACACATGTACAACAGGCTGGTTTGAACTATAACGTTTTTAGTGAAATCGTGTTTCTCTCGAGGAGAAAATGCGTTTAAAGCCATAAAAAGATCTCACTGTGTTTTGGCATTGACCAAGCTACCAACAACCTAAAAAATGATCAGAACTGGAGAAATGACACATTGATATTGGGTGAAATCATGTAACTCTTAAGGACGTGTTGTAGACTTGTTGAATAGATTCATTTTTCTTGTTTTGTTTGTTTTTGATGAAATTGTGCTTTTCTCGTCGAGAAAAGGCGTTTAACGCGATAAAAAGGTTTAGTGCGTTATGAATACGGGCTAGCTTACCAAAAGTAAAAATGTGAACTAAATAAGGCCGGGAGTCGTTTTTATTGTTTAAAACATGATTTCTCGACCAGAATATGCTTTTTCAAAAAAGCCATGTTCCCATGGCGAGAGACTCGTTTTCTGTGAGAAAATGCATTAAAAGGAGGGATTTCATCAGAAACACTATAAATACATATTGTACTTGTCTGAAAACGCACAGAACCTTGAAATAGAAGGTTTCTCACCAAAAAACACATTGGTGAAACCCCTATCTTAAGGCTCTGAGGTGTTTGCACACATGTACAACAGGCATGTTTAAACTATAACGTTTTTAGTGAAATCATGTTTCTCTCGAGGAGAAAACGCGTTTAAAGCCATAAAAAGATCTCACTGTGTTTTGGCATTGACCAAGCTACCAACAACCTAAAAAATGATCAGAACTGGAGAAATTACACATTGACATTGGGTGAAATTATGTAACTCTTAAGGACGTGTTGCAGACTTGTTGAATAGATTCATTTTTCTTGTTTTGTTTGTTTTTGATGAAATTGTGCTTTTCTCGTCGAGAAAAGGCGTTTAACGCGATAAAAAGGTTTAGTGCGTTATGAATACGGGCTAGCTTACCAAAAGTACAAATGTGAACTAAATAAGGCCGGGAGTCGTTTTTATTGCTTGATACACGATTTCTCGACCAGAATATGCTTTTTCAAAAAAGCCATGTTCCCATGGCGAGAGACTCGTTTTCTGTGAGAAAATGCATTAAAAGGAGGGATTTCATTAGAAACACTGTAAATACATATTGTACTTGTCTGAAAACGCACAGAACCTTGAAATAGAAGGTTTCTCACCAAAAAACACATTGGTGAAACCCCTATCTTAAGGCTCTGAGGTGTTTGCACACATGTACAACAGGCATGTTTAAACTATAACGTTTTTAGTGAAATCATGTTTCTCTCGAGGAGAAAACGCGTTTAAAGCCATAAAAAGATCTCACTGTGTTTTGGCATTGACCAAGCTACCAACAACCTAAAAAATGATCAGAACTGGAGAAATTACACATTGACATTGGGTGAAATCATGTAACTCTTAAGGACGTGTTGCAGACTTGTTGAATAGATTCATTTTTCTTGTTTTGTTTGTTTTTGATGAAATTGTGCTTTTCTCGTCGAGAAGAGGCGTTTAACGCGATAAAAAGGTTTAGTGCGTTATGAATACGGGCTAGCTTACCAAAAGTACAAATGTGAACTAAATAAGACCGGGAGTCGTTTTTATTGCTTGATACACGATTTCTCGACCAGAATATGCTTTTTCAAAAAAGCCATGTTCCCATGGCGAGAGACTCGTTTTCTGTGAGAAAATGCATTAAAAGGAGGGATTTCATTAGAAACACTGTAAATACATATTGTACCTGTCTGAAAACGCACAGAACCTTGAAATAGAAGGTTTCTCACCAAAAAACACATTGGTGAAACCCCTATCTTAAGGCTCTGAGAGTTTGCACACATGTACAACAGGCTGGTTTGAACTATAACGTTTTTAGTGAAATCGTGTTTCTCTCGAGGAGAAAACGCGTTTAAAGCCATAAAAAGATCTCACTGTGTTTTGGCATTGACCAAGCTACCAACAACCTAAAAAATGATCAGAACTGGAGAAATTACACATTGACATTGGGTGAAATCATGTAACTCTTAAGGACGTGTTGTAGACTTGTTGAATAGATTCATTTTTCTTGTTTTGTTTGTTTTTGATGAAATTGTGCTTTTCTCGTCGAGAAAAGGCGTTTAACGCGATAAAAAGGTTTAGTGCGTTATGAATACGGGCTAGCTTACCAAAAGTAAAAATGTGAACTAAATAAGGCCGGGAGTCGTTTTTATTGTTTAAAACATGATTTCTCGACCAGAATATGCTTTTTCAAAAAAGCCATGTTCCCATGGCGAGAGACTCGTTTTCTGAGAAAATGCATTAAAAGGAGGGATTTCATTAGAAACACTGTAAATACATATTGTACTTGTCTGAAAACGCACAGAACCTTGAAATAGAAGGTTTCTCACCAAAAAACACATTGGTGAAACCCCTATCTTAAGGCTCTGAGGTGTTTGCACACATGTACAACAGGCATGTTTAAACTATAACGTTTTTAGTGAAATCATGTTTCTCTCGAGGAGAAAACGCGTTTAAAGCCATAAAAAGATTTCACTCTGTTTTGGCATTGACCAAGCTACCAACAACCTAAAAAATGATCAGAACTGGAGAAATTACACATTGACATTGGGTGAAATCATGTAACTCTTAAGGACGTGTTGCAGACTTGTTGAATAGATTCATTTTTCTTGTTTTGTTTGTTTTTGATGAAATTGTGCTTTTCTCGTCGAGAAGAGGCGTTTAACGCGATAAAAAGGTTTAGTGCGTTATGAATACGGGCTAGCTTACCAAAAGTAAAAATGTGAACTAAATAAGACCGGGAGTCGTTTTTATTGCTTAAAACACGATTTCTCGACCAGAATATGCTTTTTCAAAAAAGCCATGTTCCCATGGCGAGAGACTCGTTTTCTGTGAGAAAATGCATTAAAAGGAGGGATTTCATTAGAAACACTGTAAATACATATTGTACTTGTCTGAAAACGCACAGAACCTTGAAATAGAAGGTTTCTCACCAAAAAACACATTGGTGAAACCCCTATCTTAAGGCTCTGAGGTGTTTGCACACATGTACAACAGGCATGTTTAAACTATAACGTTTTTAGTGAAATCATGTTTCTCTCGAGGAGAAAACGCGTTTAAAGCCATAAAAAGATCTCACTGTGTTTTGGCATTGACCAAGCTACCAACAACCTAAAAAATGATCAGAACTGGAGAAATTACACATTGACATTGGGTGAAATCATGTAACTCTTAAGGACGTGTTGCAGACTTGTTGAATAGATTCATTTTTCTTGTTTTGTTTGTTTTTGATGAAATTGGGCTTTTCTCGTCGAGAAAAGGCGTTTAACGCGATAAAAAGGTTTAGTGCGTTATGAATACGGGCTAGCTTACCAAAAGTACAAATGTGAACTAAATAAGACCGGGAGTCGTTTTTATTGCTTGATACACGATTTCTCGACCAGAATATGCTTTTTCAAAAAAGCCATGTTCCCATGGCGAGAGACTCGTTTTCTGTGAGAAAATGCATTAAAAGGAGGGATTTCATTAGAAACACTGTAAATACATATTGTACTTGTCTGAAAACGCACAGAACCTTGAAATAGAAGGTTTCTCACCAAAAAACACATTGGTGAAACCCCTATCTTAAGGCTCTGAGGTGTTTGCACACATGTACAACAGGCATGTTTAAACTATAACGTTTTTAGTGAAATCATGTTTCTCTCGAGGAGAAAACGCGTTTAAAGCCATAAAAAGATTTCACTCTGTTTTGGCATTGACCAAGCTACCAACAACCTAAAAAATGATCAGAACTGGAGAAATTACACATTGACATTGGGTGAAATCATGTAACTCTTAAGGACGTGTTGCAGACTTGTTGAATAGATTCATTTTTCTTGTTTTGTTTGTTTTTGATGAAATTGTGCTTTTCTCGTCGAGAAGAGGCGTTTAACGCGATAAAAAGGTTTAGTGCGTTATGAATACGGGCTAGCTTACCAAAAGTACAAATGTGAACTAAATAAGACCGGGAGTCGTTTTTATTGCTTGATACACGATTTCTCGACCAGAATATGCTTTTTCAAAAAAGCCATGTTCCCATGGCGAGAGACTCGTTTTCTGTGAGAAAATGCATTAAAAGGAGGGATTTCATTAGAAACACTGTAAATACATATTGTACCTTTCTGAAAACGCACAGAACCTTGAAATAGAAGGTTTCTCACCAAAAAACACATTGGTGAAACCCCTATCTTAAGGCTCTGAGAGTTTGCACACATGTACAACAGGCTGGTTTGAACTATAACGTTTTTAGTGAAATCGTGTTTCTCTCGAGGAGAAAACGCGTTTAAAGCCATAAAAAGATCTCACTGTGTTTTGGCATTGACCAAGCTACCAACAACCTAAAAAATGATCAGAACTGGAGAAATTACACATTGACATTGGGTGAAATCATGTAACTCTTAAGGACGTGTTGTAGACTTGTTGAATAGATTCATTTTTCTTGTTTTGTTTGTTTTTGATGAAATTGTGCTTTTCTCGTCGAGAAAAGGCGTTTAACGCGATAAAAAGGTTTAGTGCGTTATGAATACGGGCTAGCTTACCAAAAGTAAAAATGTGAACTAAATAAGGCCGGGAGTCGTTTTTATTGTTTAAAACATGATTTCTCGACCAGAATATGCTTTTTCAAAAAAGCCATGTTCCCATGGCGAGAGACTCGTTTTCTGAGAAAATGCATTAAAAGGAGGGATTTCATTAGAAACACTGTAAATACATATTGTACTTGTCTGAAAACGCACAGAACCTTGAAATAGAAGGTTTCTCACCAAAAAACACATTGGTGAAACCCCTATCTTAAGGCTCTGAGGTGTTTGCACACATGTACAACAGGCATGTTTAAACTATAACGTTTTTAGTGAAATCATGTTTCTCTCGAGGAGAAAACGCGTTTAAAGCCATAAAAAGATTTCACTCTGTTTTGGCATTGACCAAGCTACCAACAACCTAAAAAATGATCAGAACTGGAGAAATTACACATTGACATTGGGTGAAATCATGTAACTCTTAAGGACGTGTTGCAGACTTGTTGAATAGATTCATTTTTCTTGTTTTGTTTGTTTTTGATGAAATTGTGCTTTTCTCGTCGAGAAAAGGCGTTTAACGCGATAAAAAGGTTTAGTGCGTTATGAATACGGGCTAGCTTACCAAAAGTAAAAATGTGAACTAAATAAGACCGGGAGTCGTTTTTATTGCTTAAAACACGATTTCTCGACCAGAATATGCTTTTTCAAAAAAGCCATGTTCCCATGGCGAGAGACTCGTTTTCTGTGAGAAAATGCATTAAAAGGAGGGATTTCATTAGAAACACTGTAAATACATATTGTACTTGTCTGAAAACGCACAGAACCTTGAAATAGAAGGTTTCTCACCAAAAAACACATTGGTGAAACCCCTATCTTAAGGCTCTGAGGTGTTTGCACACATGTACAACAGGCATGTTTAAACTATAACGTTTTTAGTGAAATCATGTTTCTCTCGAGGAGAAAACGCGTTTAAAGCCATAAAAAGATCTCACTGTGTTTTGGCATTGACCAAGCTACCAACAACCTAAAAAATGATCAGAACTGGAGAAATTACACATTGACATTGGGTGAAATCATGTAACTCTTAAGGACGTGTTGCAGACTTGTTGAATAGATTCATTTTTCTTGTTTTGTTTGTTTTTGATGAAATTGGGCTTTTCTCGTCGAGAAAAGGCGTTTAACGCGATAAAAAGGTTTAGTGCGTTATGAATACGGGCTAGCTTACCAAAAGTACAAATGTGAACTAAATAAGACCGGGAGTCGTTTTTATTGCTTAAAACACGATTTCTCGACAAGAATATGCTTTTTCAAAAAAGCCATGTTCCCATGGCGAGAGACTCGTTTTCTGTGGGAAAATGCATTAAAAGGAGGGATTTCATTAGAAACACTGTAAATACATATTGTACTTGTCTGAAAACGCACAGAACCTTGAAATAGAAGGTTTCTCACCAAAAAACACATTGGTGAAACCCCTATCTTAAGGCTCTGAGGTGTTTGCACACATGTACAACAGGCATGTTTAAACTATAACGTTTTTAGTGAAATCATGTTTCTCTCGAGGAGAAAACGCGTTTAAAGCCATAAAAAGATCTCACTGTGTTTTGGCATTGACCAAGCTACCAACAACCTAAAAAATGATCAGAACTGGAGAAATTACACATTGACATTGGGTGAAATCATGTAACTCTTAAGGACGTGTTGCAGACTTGTTGAATAGATTCATTTTTCTTGTTTTGTTTGTTTTTGATGAAATTGGGCTTTTCTCGTCGAGAAAAGGCGTTTAACGCGATAAAAAGGTTTAGTGCGTTATGAATACGGGCTAGCTTACCAAAAGTACAAATGTGAACTAAATAAGACCGGGAGTCGTTTTTATTGCTTAAAACACGATTTCTCGACAAGAATATGCTTTTTCAAAAAAGCCATGTTCCCATGGCGAGAGACTCGTTTTCTGTGGGAAAATGCATTAAAAGGAGGGATTTCATTAGAAACACTGTAAATACATATTGTACTTGTCTGAAAACGCACAGAACCTTGAAATAGAAGATTTCTCACCAAAAAACACATTGGTGAAACCCCTATCTTAAGGCTCTGAGTGTTTGCACACATGTACAACAGGCTGGTTTGAACTATAACGTTTTTAGTGAAATCGTGTTTCTCTCGAGGAGAAAACGCGTTTAAAGCCATAAAAAGATCTCACTGTGTTTTGGCATTGACCAAGCTACCAACAACCTAAAAAATGATCAGAACTGGAGAAATGACACATTGATATTGGGTGAAATCATGTAACTCTTAAGGACGTGTTGTAGACTTGTTGAATAGATTCATTTTTCTTGTTTTGTTTGTTTTTGATGAAATTGTGCTTTTCTCGTCGAGAAAAGGCGTTTAACGCGATAAAAAGGTTTAGTGCGTTATGAATACGGGCTAGCTTACCAAAAGTAAAAATGTGAACTAAATAAGGCCGGGAGTCGTTTTTATTGTTTAAAACATGATTTCTCGACCAGAATATGCTTTTTCAAAAAAGCCATGTTCCCATGGCGAGAGACTCGTTTTCTGTGAGAAAATGCATTAAAAGGAGGGATTTCATCAGAAACACTATAAATACATATTGTACTTGTCTGAAAACGCACAGAACCTTGAAATAGAAGGTTTCTCACCAAAAAACACATTGGTGAAACCCCTATCTTAAGGCTCTGAGGTGTTTGCACACATGTACAACAGGCATGTTTAAACTATAACGTTTTTAGTGAAATCATGTTTCTCTCGAGGAGAAAACGCGTTTAAAGCCATAAAAAGATCTCACTGTGTTTTGGCATTGACCAAGCTACCAACAACCTAAAAAATGATCAGAACTGGAGAAATTACACATTGACATTGGGTGAAATCATGTAACTCTTAAGGACGTGTTGCAGACTTGTTGAATAGATTAATTTTTCTTGTTTTGTTTGTTTTTGATGAAATTGTGCTTTTCTCGTCGAGAAAAGGCGTTTAACGCGATAAAAAGGTTTAGTGCGTTATGAATACGGGCTAGCTTACCAAAAGTACAAATGTGAACTAAATAAGACCGGGAGTCGTTTTTATTGCTTAAAAAACGATATCTCGACCAGAATATGCTTTTTCAAAAAAGCCATGTTCCCATGGCGAGAGACTCGTTTTCTGAGAAAATGCATTAAAAGGAGGGATTTCATTAGAAACACTATAAATACATATTGTACTTGTCTGAAAACGCACAGAACCTTGAAATAGAAGGTTTCTCACCAAAAAACACATTGGTGAAACCCCTATCTTAAGGCTCTGAGGTGTTTGCACACATGTACAACAGGCATGTTTAAACTATAACGTTTTTAGTGAAATCATGTTTCTCTCGAGGAGAAAACGCGTTTAAAGCCATAAAAAGATCTCACTGTGTTTTGGCATTGACCAAGCTACCAACAACCTAAAAAATGATCAGAACTGGAGAAATTACACATTGACATTGGGTGAAATCATGTAACTCTTAAGGACGTGTTGCAGACTTGTTGAATAGATTCATTTTTCTTGTTTTGTTTGTTTTTGATGAAATTGGGCTTTTCTCGTCGAGAAAAGGCGTTTAACGCGATAAAAAGGTTTAGTGCGTTATGAATACGGGCTAGCTTACCAAAAGTACAAATGTGAACTAAATAAGACCGGGAGTCGTTTTTATTGCTTAAAACACGATTTCTCGACAAGAATATGCTTTTTCAAAAAAGCCATGTTCCCATGGCGAGAGACTCGTTTTCTGTGGGAAAATGCATTAAAAGGAGGGATTTCATTAGAAACACTGTAAATACATATTGTACTTGTCTGAAAACGCACAGAACCTTGAAATAGAAGATTTCTCACCAAAAAACACATTGGTGAAACCCCTATCTTAAGGCTCTGAGTGTTTGCACACATGTACAACAGGCTGGTTTGAACTATAACGTTTTTAGTGAAATCGTGTTTCTCTCGAGGAGAAAACGCGTTTAAAGCCATAAAAAGATCTCACTGTGTTTTGGCATTGACCAAGCTACCAACAACCTAAAAAATGATCAGAACTGGAGAAATGACACATTGATATTGGGTGAAATCATGTAACTCTTAAGGACGTGTTGTAGACTTGTTGAATAGATTCATTTTTCTTGTTTTGTTTGTTTTTGATGAAATTGTGCTTTTCTCGTCGAGAAAAGGCGTTTAACGCGATAAAAAGGTTTAGTGCGTTATGAATACGGGCTAGCTTACCAAAAGTAAAAATGTGAACTAAATAAGGCCGGGAGTCGTTTTTATTGTTTAAAACATGATTTCTCGACCAGAATATGCTTTTTCAAAAAAGCCATGTTCCCATGGCGAGAGACTCGTTTTCTGTGAGAAAATGCATTAAAAGGAGGGATTTCATCAGAAACACTATAAATACATATTGTACTTGTCTGAAAACGCACAGAACCTTGAAATAGAAGGTTTCTCACCAAAAAACACATTGGTGAAACCCCTATCTTAAGGCTCTGAGGTGTTTGCACACATGTACAACAGGCATGTTTAAACTATAACGTTTTTAGTGAAATCATGTTTCTCTCGAGGAGAAAACGCGTTTAAAGCCATAAAAAGATCTCACTGTGTTTTGGCATTGACCAAGCTACCAACAACCTAAAAAATGATCAGAACTGGAGAAATTACACATTGACATTGGGTGAAATCATGTAACTCTTAAGGACGTGTTGCAGACTTGTTGAATAGATTAATTTTTCTTGTTTTGTTTGTTTTTGATGAAATTGTGCTTTTCTCGTCGAGAAAAGGCGTTTAACGCGATAAAAAGGTTTAGTGCGTTATGAATACGGGCTAGCTTACCAAAAGTACAAATGTGAACTAAATAAGACCGGGAGTCGTTTTTATTGCTTAAAAAACGATATCTCGACCAGAATATGCTTTTTCAAAAAAGCCATGTTCCCATGGCGAGAGACTCGTTTTCTGAGAAAATGCATTAAAAGGAGGGATTTCATTAGAAACACTGTAAATACATATTGTACTTGTCTGAAAACGCACAGAACCTTGAAATAGAAGGTTTCTCACCAAAAAACACATTGGTGAAACCCCTATCTTAAGGCTCTGAGGTGTTTGCACACATGTACAACAGGCATGTTTAAACTATAACGTTTTTAGTGAAATCATGTTTCTCTCGAGGAGAAAACGCGTTTAAAGCCATAAAAAGATTTAACTCTGTTTTGGCATTGACCAAGCTACCAACAACCTAAAAAATGATCAGAACTGGAGAAATTACACATTGACATTGGGTGAAATCATGTAACTCTTAAGGACGTGTTGCAGACTTGTTGAATAGATTCATTTTTCTTGTTTTGTTTGTTTTTGATGAAATTGTGCTTTTCTCGTCGAGAAAAGGCGTTTAACGCGATAAAAAGGTTTAGTGCGTTATGAATACGGGCTAGCTTACCAAAAGTAAAAATGTGAACTAAATAAGACCGGGAGTCGTTTTTATTGCTTAAAACACGATTTCTCGACCAGAATATGCTTTTTCAAAAAAGCCATGTTCCCATGGCGAGAGACTCGTTTTCTGTGAGAAAATGCATTAAAAGGAGGGATTTCATTAGAAACACTGTAAATACATATTGTACTTGTCTGAAAACGCACAGAACCTTGAAATAGAAGGTTTCTCACCAAAAAACACATTGGTGAAACCCCTATCTTAAGGCTCTGAGGTGTTTGCACACATGTACAACAGGCATGTTTAAACTATAACGTTTTTAGTGAAATCATGTTTCTCTCGAGGAGAAAACGCGTTTAAAGCCATAAAAAGATCTCACTGTGTTTTGGCATTGACCAAGCTACCAACAACCTAAAAAATGATCAGAACTGGAGAAATGACACATTGATATTGGGTGAAATCATGTAACTCTTAAGGACGTGTTGTAGACTTGTTGAATAGATTCATTTTTCTTGTTTTGTTTGTTTTTGATGAAATTGTGCTTTTCTCGTCGAGAAAAGGCGTTTAACGCGATAAAAAGGTTTAGTGCGTTATGAATACGGGCTAGCTTACCAAAAGTAAAAATGTGAACTAAATAAGGCCGGGAGTCGTTTTTATTGTTTAAAACATGATTTCTCGACCAGAATATGCTTTTTCAAAAAAGCCATGTTCCCATGGCGAGAGACTCGTTTTCTGTGAGAAAATGCATTAAAAGGAGGGATTTCATCAGAAACACTATAAATACATATTGTACTTGTCTGAAAACGCACAGAACCTTGAAATAGAAGGTTTCTCACCAAAAAACACATTGGTGAAACCCCTATCTTAAGGCTCTGAGGTGTTTGCACACATGTACAACAGGCATGTTTAAACTATAACGTTTTTAGTGAAATCATGTTTCTCTCGAGGAGAAAACGCGTTTAAAGCCATAAAAAGATCTCACTGTGTTTTGGCATTGACCAAGCTACCAACAACCTAAAAAATGATCAGAACTGGAGAAATTACACATTGACATTGGGTGAAATCATGTAACTCTTAAGGACGTGTTGCAGACTTGTTGAATAGATTCATTTTTCTTGTTTTGTTTGTTTTTGATGAAATTGTGCTTTTCTCGTCGAGAAAAGGCGTTTAACGCGATAAAAAGGTTTAGTGCGTTATGAATACGGGCTAGCTTACCAAAAGTACAAATGTGAACTAAATAAGACCGGGAGTCGTTTTTATTGCTTAAAAAACGATATCTCGACCAGAATATGCTTTTTCAAAAAAGCCATGTTCCCATGGCGAGAGACTCGTTTTCTGAGAAAATGCATTAAAAGGAGGGATTTCATTAGAAACACTGTAAATACATATTGTACTTGTCTGAAAACGCACAGAACCTTGAAATAGAAGGTTTCTCACCAAAAAACACATTGGTGAAACCCCTATCTTAAGGCTCTGAGGTGTTTGCACACATGTACAACAGGCATGTTTAAACTATAACGTTTTTAGTGAAATCATGTTTCTCTCGAGGAGAAAACGCGTTTATAGCCATAAAAAGATCTCACTGTGTTTTGGCATTGACCAAGCTACCAACAACCTAAAAAATGATCAGAACTGGAGAAATTACACATTGACATTGGGTGAAATCATGTAACTCTTAAGGACGTGTTGCAGACTTGTTGAATAGATTCATTTTTCTTGTTTTGTTTGTTTTTGATGAAATTGTGCTTTTCTCGTCGAGAAAAGGCGTTTAACGCGATAAAAAGGTTTAGTGCGTTATGAATACGGGCTAGCTTACCAAAAGTAAAAATGTGAACTAAATAAGACCGGGAGTCGTTTTTATTGCTTAAAACACGATTTCTCGACCAGAATATGCTTTTTCAAAAAAGCCATGTTCCCATGGCGAGAGACTCGTTTTCTGTGAGAAAATGCATTAAAAGGAGGGATTTCATTAGAAACGCTGTAAATACATATTGTACTTGTCTGAAAACGCACAGAACCTTGAAATAGAAGGTTTCTCACCAAAAAACACATTGGTGAAACCCCTATCTTAAGGCTCTGAGGTGTTTGCACACATGTACAACAGGCATGTTTAAACTATAACGTTTTTAGTGAAATCATGTTTCTCTCGAGGAGAAAACGCGTTTAAAGCCATAAAAAGATCTCACTGTGTTTTGGCATTGACCAAGCTACCAACAACCTAAAAAATGATCAGAACTGGAGAAATTACACATTGACATTGGGTGAAATCATGTAACTCTTAAGGACGTGTTGCAGACTTGTTGAATAGATTCATTTTTCTTGTTTTGTTTGTTTTTGATGAAATTGGGCTTTTCTCGTCGAGAAAAGGCGTTTAACGCGATAAAAAGGTTTAGTGCGTTATGAATACGGGCTAGCTTACCAAAAGTACAAATGTGAACTAAATAAGACCGGGAGTCGTTTTTATTGCTTAAAACACGATTTCTCGACCAGAATATGCTTTTTCAAAAAAGCCATGTTCCCATGGCGAGAGACTCGTTTTCTGTGGGAAAATGCATTAAAAGGAGGGATTTCATTAGAAACACTGTAAATACATATTGTACTTGTCTGAAAACGCACAGAACCTTGAAATAGAAGGTTTCTCACCAAAAAACACATTGGTGAAACCCCTATCTTAAGGCTCTGAGTGTTTGCACACATGTACAACAGGCTGGTTTGAACTATAACGTTTTTAGTGAAATCGTGTTTCTCTCGAGGAGAAAATGCGTTTAAAGCCATAAAAAGATCTCACTGTGTTTTGGCATTGACCAAGCTACCAACAACCTAAAAAATGATCAGAACTGGAGAAATGACACATTGATATTGGGTGAAATCATGTAACTCTTAAGGACGTGTTGTAGACTTGTTGAATAGATTCATTTTTCTTGTTTTGTTTGTTTTTGATGAAATTGTGCTTTTCTCGTCGAGAAAAGGCGTTTAACGCGATAAAAAGGTTTAGTGCGTTATGAATACGGGCTAGCTTACCAAAAGTAAAAATGTGAACTAAATAAGGCCGGGAGTCGTTTTTATTGTTTAAAACATGATTTCTCGACCAGAATATGCTTTTTCAAAAAAGCCATGTTCCCATGGCGAGAGACTCGTTTTCTGTGAGAAAATGCATTAAAAGGAGGGATTTCATCAGAAACACTATAAATACATATTGTACTTGTCTGAAAACGCACAGAACCTTGAAATAGAAGGTTTCTCACCAAAAAACACATTGGTGAAACCCCTATCTTAAGGCTCTGAGGTGTTTGCACACATGTACAACAGGCATGTTTAAACTATAACGTTTTTAGTGAAATCATGTTTCTCTCGAGGAGAAAACGCGTTTAAAGCCATAAAAAGATCTCACTGTGTTTTGGCATTGACCAAGCTACCAACAACCTAAAAAATGATCAGAACTGGAGAAATTACACATTGACATTGGGTGAAATTATGTAACTCTTAAGGACGTGTTGCAGACTTGTTGAATAGATTCATTTTTCTTGTTTTGTTTGTTTTTGATGAAATTGTGCTTTTCTCGTCGAGAAAAGGCGTTTAACGCGATAAAAAGGTTTAGTGCGTTATGAATACGGGCTAGCTTACCAAAAGTAAAAATGTGAACTAAATAAGACCGGGAGTCGTTTTTATTGCTTGATACACGATTTCTCGACCAGAATATGCTTTTTCAAAAAAGCCATGTTCCCATGGCGAGAGACTCGTTTTCTGTGAGAAAATGCATTAAAAGGAGGGATTTCATTAGAAACACTGTAAATACATATTGTACTTGTCTGAAAACGCACAGAACCTTGAAATAGAAGGTTTCTCACCAAAAAACACATTGGTGAAACCCCTATCTTAAGGCTCTGAGGTGTTTGCACACATGTACAACAGGCATGTTTAAACTATAACGTTTTTAGTGAAATCATGTTTCTCTCGAGGAGAAAACGCGTTTAAAGCCATAAAAAGATCTCACTGTGTTTTGGCATTGACCAAGCTACCAACAACCTAAAAAATGATCAGAACTGGAGAAATTACACATTGACATTGGGTGAAATCATGTAACTCTTAAGGACGTGTTGTAGACTTGTTGAATAGATTCATTTTTCTTGTTTTGTTTGTTTTTGATGAAATTGTGCTTTTCTCGTCGAGAAAAGGCGTTTAACGCGATAAAAAGGTTTAGTGCGTTATGAATACGGGCTAGCTTACCAAAAGTAAAAATGTGAACTAAATAAGGCCGGGAGTCGTTTTTATTGTTTAAAACATGATTTCTCGACCAGAATATGCTTTTTCAAAAAAGCCATGTTCCCATGGCGAGAGACTCGTTTTCTGAGAAAATGCATTAAAAGGAGGGATTTCATTAGAAACACTGTAAATACATATTGTACTTGTCTGAAAACGCACAGAACCTTGAAATAGAAGGTTTCTCACCAAAAAACACATTGGTGAAACCCCTATCTTAAGGCTCTGAGGTGTTTGCACACATGTACAACAGGCATGTTTAAACTATAACGTTTTTAGTGAAATCATGTTTCTCTCGAGGAGAAAACGCGTTTATAGCCATAAAAAGATTTCACTCTGTTTTGGCATTGACCAAGCTACCAACAACCTAAAAAATGATCAGAACTGGAGAAATTACACATTGACATTGGGTGAAATCATGTAACTCTTAAGGACGTGTTGCAGACTTGTTGAATAGATTCATTTTTCTTGTTTTGTTTGTTTTTGATGAAATTGTGCTTTTCTCGTCAAGAAAAGGCGTTTAACGCGATAAAAAGGTTTAGTGCGTTATGAATACGGGCTAGCTTACCAAAAGTACAAATGTGAACTAAATAAGACCGGGAGTCGTTTTTATTGCTTAAAACACGATTTCTCGACCAGAATATGCTTTTTCAAAAAAGCCATGTTCCCATGGCGAGAGACTCGTTTTCTGTGAGAAAATGCATTAAAAGGAGGGATTTCATTAGAAACACTGTAAATACATATTGTACTTGTCTGAAAACGCACAGAACCTTGAAATAGAAGGTTTCTCACCAAAAAACACATTGGTGAAACCCCTATCTTAAGGCTCTGAGGTGTTTGCACACATGTACAACAGGCATGTTTAAACTATAACGTTTTTAGTGAAATCATGTTTCTCTCGAGGAGAAAACGCGTTTAAAGCCATAAAAAGATTTCACTCTGTTTTGGCATTGACCAAGCTACCAACAACCTAAAAAATGATCAGAACTGGAGAAATTACACATTGACATTGGGTGAAATCATGTAACTCTTAAGGCCGTGTTGCAGACTTGTTGAATAGATTCATTTTTCTTGTTTTGTTTGTTTTTGATGAAATTGTGCTTTTCTCGTCGAGAAAAGGCGTTTAACGCGATAAAAAGGTTTAGTGCGTTATGAATACGGGCTAGCTTACCAAAAGTAAAAATGTGAACTAAATAAGACCGGGAGTCGTTTTTATTGCTTAAAACACGATTTCTCGACCAGAATATGCTTTTTCAAAAAAGCCATGTTCCCATGGCGAGAGACTCGTTTTCTGTGAGAAAATGCATTAAAAGGAGGGATTTCATTAGAAACACTGTAAATACATATTGTACTTGTCTGAAAACGCACAGAACCTTGAAATAGAAGGTTTCTCACCAAAAAACACATTGGTGAAACCCCTATCTTAAGGCTCTGAGGTGTTTGCACACATGTACAACAGGCATGTTTAAACTATAACGTTTTTAGTGAAATCATGTTTCTCTCGAGGAGAAAACGCGTTTAAAGCCATAAAAAGATCTCACTGTGTTTTGGCATTGACCAAGCTACCAACAACCTAAAAAATGATCAGAACTGGAGAAATTACACATTGACATTGGGTGAAATCATGTAACTCTTAAGGACGTGTTGCAGACTTGTTGAATAGATTCTTTTTTCTTGTTTTGTTTGTTTTTGATGAAATTGGGCTTTTCTCGTCGAGAAAAGGCGTTTAACGCGATAAAAAGGTTTAGTGCGTTATGAATACGGGCTAGCTTACCAAAAGTACAAATGTGAACTAAATAAGACCGGGAGTCGTTTTTATTGCTTAAAACACGATTTCTCGACAAGAATATGCTTTTTCAAAAAAGCCATGTTCCCATGGCGAGAGACTCGCTTTCTGTGGGAAAATGCATTAAAAGGAGGGATTTCATTAGAAACACTGTAAATACATATTGTACTTGTCTGAAAACGCACAGAACCTTGAAATAGAAGGTTTCTCACCAAAAAACACATTGGTGAAACCCCTATCTTAAGGCTCTGAGTGTTTGCACACATGTACAACAGGCTGGTTTGAACTATAACGTTTTTAGTGAAATCGTGTTTCTCTCGAGGAGAAAATGCGTTTAAAGCCATAAAAAGATCTCACTGTGTTTTGGCATTGACCAAGCTACCAACAACCTAAAAAATGATCAGAACTGGAGAAATGACAAATTGATATTGGGTGAAATCATGTAACTCTTAAGGACGTGTTGTAGACTTGTTGAATAGATTCATTTTTCTTGTTTTGTTTGTTTTTGATGAAATTGTGCTTTTCTCGTCGAGAAAAGGCGTTTAACGCGATAAAAATGTTTAGTGCGTTATGAATACGGGCTAGCTTACCAAAAGTAAAAATGTGAACTAAATAAGGCCGGGAGTCGTTTTTATTGTTTAAAACATGATTTCTCGACCAGAATATGCTTTTTCAAAAAAGCCATGTTCCCATGGCGAGAGACTCGTTTTCTGTGAGAAAATGCATTAAAAGGAGGGATTTCATCAGAAACACTATAAATACATATTGTACTTGTCTGAAAACGCACAGAACCTTGAAATAGAAGGTTTCTCACCAAAAAACACATTGGTGAAACCCCTATCTTAAGGCTCTGAGGTGTTTGCACACATGTACAACAGGCATGTTTAAACTATAACGTTTTTAGTGAAATCATGTTTCTCTCGAGGAGAAAACGCGTTTAAAGCCATAAAAAGATCTCACTGTGTTTTGGCATTGACCAAGCTACCAACAACCTAAAAAATGATCAGAACTGGAGAAATTACACATTGACATTGGGTGAAATTATGTAACTCTTAAGGACGTGTTGCAGACTTGTTGAATAGATTCATTTTTCTTGTTTTGTTTGTTTTTGATGAAATTGTGCTTTTCTCGTCGAGAAAAGGCGTTTAACGCGATAAAAAGGTTTAGCGCGTTATGAATACGGGCTAGCTTACCAAAAGTACAAATGTGAACTAAATAAGACCGGGAGTCGTTTTTATTGCTTGATACACGATTTCTCGACCAGAATATGCTTTTTCAAAAAAGCCATGTTCCCATGGCGAGAGACTCGTTTTCTGTGAGAAAATGCATTAAAAGGAGGGATTTCATTAGAAACACTGTAAATACATATTGTACTTGTCTGAAAACGCACAGAACCTTGAAATAGAAGGTTTCTCACCAAAAAACACATTGGTGAAACCCCTATCTTAAGGCTCTGAGGTGTTTGCACACATGTACAACAGGCATGTTTAAACTATAACGTTTTTAGTGAAATCATGTTTCTCTCGAGGAGAAAACGCGTTTAAAGCCATAAAAAGATCTCACTGTGTTTTGGCATTGACCAAGCTACCAACAACCTAAAAAATGATCAGAACTGGAGAAATTACACATTGACATTGGGTGAAATCATGTAACTCTTAAGGACGTGTTGCAGACTTGTTGAATAGATTCATTTTTCTTGTTTTGTTTGTTTTTGATGAAATTGTGCTTTTCTCGTCGAGAAGAGGCGTTTAACGCGATAAAAAGGTTTAGTGCGTTATGAATACGGGCTAGCTTACCAAAAGTACAAATGTGAACTAAATAAGACCGGGAGTCGTTTTTATTGCTTGATACACGATTTCTCGACCAGAATATGCTTTTTCAAAAAAGCCATGTTCCCATGGCGAGAGACTCGTTTTCTGTGAGAAAATGCATTAAAAGGAGGGATTTCATTAGAAACACTGTAAATACATATTGTACCTGTCTGAAAACGCACAGAACCTTGAAATAGAAGGTTTCTCACCAAAAAACACATTGGTGAAACCCCTATCTTAAGGCTCTGAGAGTTTGCACACATGTACAACAGGCTGGTTTGAACTATAACGTTTTTAGTGAAATCGTGTTTCTCTCGAGGAGAAAACGCGTTTAAAGCCATAAAAAGATCTCACTGTGTTTTGGCATTGACCAAGCTACCAACAACCTAAAAAATGATCAGAACTGGAGAAATTACACATTGACATTGGGTGAAATCATGTAACTCTTAAGGACGTGTTGTAGACTTGTTGAATAGATTCATTTTTCTTGTTTTGTTTGTTTTTGATGAAATTGTGCTTTTCTCGTCGAGAAAAGGCGTTTAACGCAATAAAAAGGTTTAGTGCGTTATGAATACGAGCTAGCTTACCAAAAGTAAAAATGTGAACTAAATAAGGCCGGGAGTCGTTTTTATTGTTTAAAACACGATTTCTCGACCAGAATATGCTTTTTCAAAAAAGTCTTGTTCCCATGGCGAGAGACTCGTTTTCTGTGAGAAAATGCATTAAAAGGAGGGATTTCATCAGAAACACTATAAATACATATTGTACTTGTCTGAAAACGCACAGAACCTTGAAATAGAAGGTTTCTCACCAAAAAACACATTGGTGAAACCCCTATCTTAAGGCTCTGAGGTGTTTGCACACATGTACAACAGGCATGTTTAAACTATAACGTTTTTAGTGAAATCATGTTTCTCTCGAGGAGAAAACGCGTTTAAAGCCATAAAAAGATCTCACTGTGTTTTGGCATTGACCAAGCTACCAACAACCTAAAAAATGATCAGAACTGGAGAAATTACACATTGACATTGGGTGAAATTATGTAACTCTTAAGGACGTGTTGCAGACTTGTTGAATAGATTCATTTTTCTTGTTTTGTTTGTTTTTGATGAAATTGTGCTTTTCTCGTCGAGAAGAGGCGTTTAACGCGATAAAAAGGTTTAGTGCGTTATGAATACGGGCTAGCTTACCAAAAGTACAAATGTGAACTAAATAAGACCGGGAGTCGTTTTTATTGCTTGATACACGATTTCTCGACCAGAATATGCTTTTTCAAAAAAGCCATGTTCCCATGGCGAGAGACTCGTTTTCTGTGAGAAAATGCATTAAAAGGAGGGATTTCATTAGAAACACTGTAAATACATATTGTACTTGTCTGAAAACGCACAGAACCTTGAAATAGAAGGTTTCTCACCAAAAAACACATTGGTGAAACCCCTATCTTAAGGCTCTGAGAGTTTGCACACATGTACAACAGGCTGGTTTGAACTATAACGTTTTTAGTGAAATCGTGTTTCTCTCGAGGAGAAAACGCGTTTAAAGCCATAAAAAGATCTCACTGTGTTTTGGCATTGACCAAGCTACCAACAACCTAAAAAATGATCAGAACTGGAGAAATTACACATTGACATTGGGTGAAATCATGTAACTCTTAAGGACGTGTTGTAGACTTGTTGAATAGATTCATTTTTCTTGTTTTGTTTGTTTTTGATGAAATTGTGCTTTTCTCGTCGCGAAAAAGGCGTTTAACGCGATAAAAAGGTTTAGTGCGTTATGAATACGGGCTAGCTTACCAAAAGTAAAAATGTGAACTAAATAAGGCCGGGAGTCGTTTTTATTGTTTAAAACACGATTTCTCGACCAGAATATGCTTTTTCAAAAAAGTCTTGTTCCCATGGCGAGAGACTCGTTTTCTGTGAGAAAATGCATTAAAAGGAGGGATTTCATCAGAAACACTATAAATACATATTGTACTTGTCTGAAAACGCACAGAACCTTGAAATAGAAGGTTTCTCACCAAAAAACACATTGGTGAAACCCCTATCTTAAGGCTCTGAGGTGTTTGCACACATGTACAACAGGCATGTTTAAACTATAACGTTTTTAGTGAAATCATGTTTCTCTCGAGGAGAAAACGCGTTTAAAGCCATAAAAAGATCTCACTGTGTTTTGGCATTGACCAAGCTACCAACAACCTAAAAAATGATCAGAACTGGAGAAATTACACATTGACATTGGGTGAAATCATGTAACTCTTAAGGACGTGTTGCAGACTTGTTGAATAGATTCATTTTTCTTGTTTTGTTTGTTTTTGATGAAATTGTGCTTTTCTCGTCGAGAAAAGGCGTTTAACGCGATAAAAAGGTTTAGTGCGTTATGAATACGGGCTAGCTTACCAAAAGTACAAATGTGAACTAAATAAGACCGGGAGTCGTTTTTATTGCTTGATACACGATTTCTCGACCAGAATATGCTTTTTCAAAAAAGCCATGTTCCCATGGCGAGAGACTCGTTTTCTGTGAGAAAATGCATTAAAAGGAGGGATTTCATTAGAAACACGCTAAATACATATTGTACTTGTCTGAAAACGCACAGAACCTTGAAATAGAAGGTTTCTCACCAAAAAACACATTGGTGAAACCCCTATCTTAAGGCTCTGAGGTGTTTGCACACATGTACAACAGGCATGTTTAAACTATAACGTTTTTAGTGAAATCATGTTTCTCTCGAGGAGAAAACGCGTTTAAAGCCATAAAAAGATCTCACTGTGTTTTGGCATTGACCAAGCTACCAACAACCTAAAAAATGATCAGAACTGGAGAAATTACACATTGACATTGGGTGAAATCATGGAACTCTTAAGGACGTGTTGCAGACTTGTTGAATAGATTCATTTTTCTTGTTTTGTTTGTTTTTGATGAAATTGTGCTTTTCTCGTCGAGAAAAGGCGTTTAACGCGATAAAAAGGTTTAGTGCGTTATGAATACGGGCTAGCTTACCAAAAGTAAAAATGTGAACTAAATAAGACCGGGAGTCGTTTTTATTGCTTAAAACACGATTTCTCGACCTAAATATGCTTTTTCAAAAAAGCCATGTTCCCATGGCGAGAGACTCGTTTTCTGAGAAAATGCATTAGAAGGAGGGATTTCATTAGAAACACTGTAAATACATATTGTACTTGTCTGAAAACGCACAGAACCTTGAAATAGAAGGTTTCTCACCAAAAAACACATTGGTGAAACCCCTATCTTAAGGCTCTGAGGTGTTTGCACACATGTACAACAGGCATGTTTAAACTATAACGTTTTTAGTGAAATCATGTTTTTCTCGAGGAGAAAACGCGTTTAAAGCCATAAAAAGATTTCACTCTGTTTTGGCATTGACCAAGCTACCAACAACCTAAAAAATGATCAGAACTGGAGAAATTACACATTGACATTGGGTGAAATCATGTAACTCTTAAGGACGTGTTGCAGACTTATTGAATAGATTCATTTTTCTTGTTTTGTTTGTTTTTGATGAAGTTGTGCTTTTCTCGTCGAGAAAAGGCGTTTAACGCGATAAAAAGGTTTAGTGCGTTATGAATACGGGCTAGCTTACCAAAAGTACAAATGTGAACTAAATAAGACCGGGAGTCGTTTTTATTGCTTGATACACGATTTCTCGACCAGAATATGCTTTTTCAAAAAAGCCATGTTCCCATGGCGAGAGACTCGTTTTCTGTGAGAAAATGCATTAAAAAGAGGGATTTCATTAGAAACACTGTAAATACATATTGTACTTGTCTGAAAACGCACAGAACCTTGAAATAGAAGGTTTCTCACCAAAAAACACATTGGTGAAACCCCTATCTTAAGGCTCTGAGAGTTTGCACACATGTACAACAGGCTGGTTTGAACTATAACGTTTTTAGTGAAATCATGTTTCTCTCGAGGAGAAAACGCGTTTAAAGCCATAAAAAGATTTCACTCTGTTTTGGCATTGACCAAGCTACCAACAACCTAAAAAATGATCAGAACTGGAGAAATTACACATTGACATTGGGTGAAATCATGTAACTCTTAAGGACGTGTTGTAGACTTGTTGAATAGATTCATTTTTCTTGTTTTGTTTGTTTTTGATGAAATTGTGCTTTTCTCGTCGAGAAAAGGCGTTTAACGCGATAAAATGGTTTAGTGCGTTATGAATACGGGCTAGCTTACCAAAAGTAAAAATGTGAACTAAATAAGACCGGGAGTCGTTTTTATTGCTTGATACACGATTTCTCGACCAGAATATGCTTTTTCAAAAAAGCCATGTTCCCATGGCGAGAGACTCGTTTTCTGTGAGAAAATGCATTAAAAGGAGGGATTTCATTAGAAACACTGTAAATACATATTGTACCTGTCTGAAAACGCACAGAACCTTGAAATAGAAGGTTTCTCACCACAAAACACATTGGTGAAACCCCTATCTTAAGGCTCTGAGAGTTTGCACACATGTACAACAGGCTGGTTTGAACTATAACGTTTTTAGTGAAATCGTGTTTCTCTCGAGGAGAAAACGCGTTTAAAGCCATAAAAAGATCTCACTGTGTTTTGGCATTGACCAAGCTACCAACAACCTAAAAAATGATCAGAACTGGAGAAATTACACATTGACATTGGGTGAAATCATGTAACTCTTAAGGACGTGTTGTAGACTTGTTGAATAGATTCATTTTTCTTGTTTTGTTTGTTTTTGATGAAATTGTGCTTTTCTCGTCGAGAAAAGGCGTTTAACGCAATAAAAAGGTTTAGTGCGTTATGAATACGGGCTAGCTTACCAAAAGTACAAATGTGAACTAAATAAGGCCGGGAGTCGTTTTTATTGTTTAAAACACGATTTCTCGACCAGAATATGCTTTTTCAAAAAAGTCTTGTTCCCATGGCGAGAGACTCGTTTTCTGTAAAAAATGCATTAAAAGGAGGGATTTCATCAGAAACACTATAAATACATATTGTACTTGTCTGAAAACGCACAGAACCTTGAAATAGAAGGTTTCTCACCAAAAAACACATTGGTGAAACCCCTATCTTAAGGCTCTGAGGTGTTTGCACACATGTACAACAGGCATGTTTAAACTATAACGTTTTTAGTGAAATCATGTTTCTCTCGAGGAGAAAACGCGTTTAAAGCCATAAAAAGATCTCACTGTGTTTTGGCATTGACCAAGCTACCAACAACCTAAAAAATGATCAGAACTGGAGAAATTACACATTGACATTGGGTGAAATCATGTAACTCTTAAGGACGTGTTGCAGACTTGTTGAATAGATTCATTTTTCTTGTTTTGTTTGTTTTTGATGAAATTGTGCTTTTCTCGTCGAGAAGAGGCGTTTAACGCGATAAAAAGGTTTAGTGCGTTATGAATACGGGCTAGCTTACCAAAAGTACAAATGTGAACTAAATAAGACCGGGAGTCGTTTTTATTGCTTGATACACGATTTCTCGACCAGAATATGCTTTTTCAAAAAAGCCATGTTCCCATGGCGAGAGACTCGTTTTCTGTGAGAAAATGCATTAAAAGGAGGGATTTCATTAGAAACACTGTAAATACATATTGTACCTGTCTGAAAACGCACAGAACCTTGAAATAGAAGGTTTCTCACCAAAAAACACATTGGTGAAACCCCTATCTTAAGGCTCTGAGAGTTTGCACACATGTACAACAGGCTGGTTTGAACTATAACGTTTTTAGTGAAATCGTGTTTCTCTCGAGGAGAAAACGCGTTTAAAGCCATAAAAAGATCTCACTGTGTTTTGGCATTGACCAAGCTACCAACAACCTAAAAAATGATCAGAACTGGAGAAATTACACATTGACATTGGGTGAAATCATGTAACTCTTAAGGACGTGTTGTAGACTTGTTGAATAGATTCATTTTTCTTGTTTTGTTTGTTTTTGATGAAATTGTGCTTTTCTCGTCGAGAAAAGGCGTTTAACGCAATAAAAAGGTTTAGTGCGTTATGAATACGGGCTAGCTTACCAAAAGTAAAAATGTGAACTAAATAAGGCCGGGAGTCGTTTTTATTGTTTAAAACACGATTTCTCGACCAGAATATGCTTTTTCAAAAAAGTCTTGTTCCCATGGCGAGAGACTCGTTTTCTGTAAAAAATGCATTAAAAGGAGGGATTTCATCAGAAACACTATAAATACATATTGTACTTGTCTGAAAACGCACAGAACCTTGAAATAGAAGGTTTCTCACCAAAAAACACATTGGTGAAACCCCTATCTTAAGGCTCTGAGTGTTTGCACACATGTACAACAGGCATGTTTAAACTATAACGTTTTTAGTGAAATCATGTTTTTCTCGAGGAGAAAACGCGTTTAAAGCCATAAAAAGATCTCACTGTGTTTTGGCATTGACCAAGCTACCAACAACCTAAAAAATGATCAGAACTGGAGAAATTACATATTGACATTGGGTGAAATCATGTAACTCTTAAGGACGTGTTGCAGACTTGTTGAATAGATTCATATTTCTTGTTTTGTTTGTTTTTGATGAAATTGTGCTTTTCTCGTCGAGAAAAGGCGTTTAACGCGATAAAAAGGTTTAGTGCGTTATGAATACGGGCTAGCTTACCAAAAGTACAAATGTGAACTAAATAAGGCCGGGAGTCGTTTTTATTGCTTAAAACACGATTTCTCGACCAGAATATGCTTTTTCAAAAAAGCCATGTTCCCATGGCGAGAGACTTGTTTTCTGTGAGAAAATGCATTAAAAGGAGGGATTTCATCAGAAACACTATAAATACATATTGTACTTGTCTGAAAACGCACAGAACCTTGAAATAGAAGGTTTCTCACCAAAAAACACATTGGTGAAACCCCTATCTTAAGGCTCTGAGTGTTTGCACACATGTACAAACAGGCATGTTTAAACTATAACGTTTTTAGTGAAATCATGTTTCTCTCGAGGAGAAAACGCGTTTAAAGCCATAAAAAGATCTCACTGTGTTTTGGCATTGACCAAGCTACCAACAACCTAAAAAATGATCAGAACTGGAGAAATTACATATTGACATTGGGTGAAATCATGTAACTCTTAAGGACGTGTTGCAGACTTGTTGAATAGATTCATATTTCTTGTTTTGTTTGTTTTTGATGAAATTGTGCTTTTCTCGTCGAGAAAAGGCGTTTAACGCGATAAAAAGGTTTAGTGCGTTATGAATACGGGCTAGCTTACCAAAAGTACAAATGTGAACTAAATAAGGCCGGGAGTCGTTTTTATTGCTTAAAACACGATTTCTCGACCAGAATATGCTTTTTCAAAAAAGCCATGTTCCCATGGCGAGAGACTTGTTTTCTGTGAGAAAATGCATTAAAAGGAGGGATTTAATGAGAAACACTATAAATACATATTGTACTTGTCTGAAAACGCACAGAACCTTGAAATAGAAGGTTTCTCACCAAAAAACACATTGGTGAAACCCCTATCTTAAGGCTCTGAGTGTTTGCACACATGTACAAACAGGCATGTTTAAACTATAACGTTTTTAGTGAAATCATGTTTCTCTCGAGGAGAAAACGCGTTTAAAGCCATAAAAAGATTTCACTGTGTTTTGGCATTGACCAAGCTACCAACAACCTAAAAAATGATCAGAACTGGAGAAATTACATATTGACATTGGGTGAAATCATGTAACTCTTAAGGACGTGTTGCAGACTTGTTGAATAGATTCATTTTTCTTGTTTTGTTTGTTTTTGATGAAATTGCTTTTCTCGTCGAGAAAAGGCGTTTAACGCGATAAAAAGGTTTAGTGCGTTATGAATACGGGCTAGCTTACCAAAAGTACAAATGTGAACTAAATAAGGCCGGGAGTCGTTTTTATTGCTTAAAACACGATTTCTCGACCAGAATATGCTTTTTCAAAAAAGCCATGTTCCCAAGGCGAGAGACTCGTTTTCTGTGAGAAAATGCATTAGAAGGAGGGATTTCATGAGAAACACTATAAATACATATTGTACTTGTCTGAAAACGCACAGAACCTTGAAATAGAAGGTTTCTCACCAAAAAACACATTGGTGAAACCCCTATCTTAAGGCTCTGAGTGTTTGCACACATGTACAAACAGGCATGTTTAAACTATAACGTTTTTAGTGAAATCATGTTTCTCTCGAGGAGAAAACGCGTTTAAAGCCATAAAAAGATCTCACTGTGTTTTGGCATTGACCAAGCTACCAACAACCTAAAAAATGATCAGAACTGGAGAAATTACATATTGACATTGGGTGAAATCATGTAACTCTTAAGGACGTGTTGCAGACTTGTTGAATAGATTCATTTTTCTTGTTTTGTTTGTTTTTGATGAAATTGCTTTTCTCGTCGAGAAAAGGCGTTTAACGCGATAAAAAGGTTTAGTGCGTTATGAATACGGGCTAGCTTACCAAAAGTACAAATGTGAACTAAATAAGGCCGGGAGTCGTTTTTATTGCTTAAAACACGATTTCTCGACCAGAATATGCTTTTTCAAAAAAGCCATGTTGCCAAGGCGAGAGACTCGTTTTCTGTGAGAAAATGCATTAAAAGGAGGGATTTCATGAGAAACACTATAAATACATATTGTACTTGTCTGAAAACGCACAGAACCTTGAAATAGAAGGTTTCTCACCAAAAAACACATTGGTGAAACCCCTATCTTAAGGCTCTGAGTGTTTGCACACATGTACAAACAGGCATGTTTAAACTATAACGTTTTTAGTGAAATCATGTTTCTCTCGAGGAGAAAACGCGTTTAAAGCCATAAAAAGATCTCACTGTGTTTTGGCATTGACCAAGCTACCAACAACCTAAAAAATGATCAGAACTGGATAAATTACATATTGACATTGGGTGAAATCATGTAACTCTTAAGGACGTGTTGCAGACTTGTTGAATAGATTCATATTTCTTGTTTTGTTTGTTTTTGATGAAATTGTGCTTTTCTCGTCGAGAAAAGGCGTTTAACGCGATAAAAAGGTTTAGTGCGTTATGAATACGGGCTAGCTTACCAAAAGTACAAATGTGAACTAAATAAGGCCGGGAGTCGTTTTTATTGCTTAAAACACGATTTCTCGACCAGAATATGCTTTTTCAAAAAAGCCATGTTCCCATGGCGAGAGACTCGTTTTCTGTGAGAAAATGCATTAAAAGGAGGGATTTCATGAGAAACACTATAAATACATATTGTACTTGTCTGAAAACGCACATAACCTTGAAATAGAAGGTTTCTCACCAAAAAACACATTGGTAAAACCCCTATCTTAAGGCTCTGAGTATTTGCACACATGTACAACAGGCATGTTTAAACTATAACGTTTTTAGTGAAATCATGTTTCTCTCGAGGAGAAAACGCGTTTAAAGCCATAAAAAGATCTCACTGTGTTTTGGCATTGACCAAGCTACCAACCACCTAAAAAATGATCAGAACTGGAGAAATTACACATTGACATTGGGTGAAATCATGTAACTCTTAAGGACGTGTTGCAGACTTGTTGAATACATTCATTTTTCTTGTTTTGTTTGTTTTTGATGAAATTGTGCTTTTCTCGTCGAGAAAAGGCGTTTAACGCGATAAAAAGGTTTAGTGCGTTATGAATACGGGCTAGCTTATCAAAAGTACAAATGTGAACTAAATAAGGCCGGGAGTCGTTTTTATTGCTTAAAACACGATTTCTCGACCAGAATATGCTTTTTCAAAAAAGCCATGTTCCCATGGCGAGAGACTCGTTTTCTGTGAGAAAATGCATTAAAAGGAGGGATTTCATGAGAAACACTATAAATACATATTGTACTTGTCTGAAAACGCACAGAACCTTGAAATAGAAGGTTTCTCACCAAAAAACACATTGGTGAAACCCCTATCTTAAGGCTCTGAGTGTTTGCACACATGTACAAACAGGCATGTTTAAACTATAACGTTTTTAGTGAAATCATGTTTCTCTCGAGGAGAAAACGCGTTTAAAGCCATAAAAAGATCTCACTGTGTTTTGGCATTGACCAAGCTACCAACAAACCTAAAAAATGATCAGAACTGGAGAAATTACACATTGACATTGGGTGAAATCATGTAACTCTTAAGGACGTGTTGCAGACTTGTTGAATAGATTCATTTTTCTTGTTTTGTTTGTTTTTGATGAAATTGTGCTTTTCTCGTCGAGAAAAGGCGTTTAACGCGATAAAAAGGTTTAGTGCGTTATGAATACGGGCTAGCTTACCAAAAGTACAAATGTGAACTAAATAAGGCCGGGAGTCGTTTTTATTGCTTAAAACACGATTTCTCGACCAGAATATGCTTTTTCAAAAAAGCCATTTTCCCATGGCGAGAGACTCGTTTTCTGTGAGAAAATGCATTAAAAGGAGGGATTTCATCAGAAACACTATAAATACATATTGTACTTGTCTGAAAACGCACAGAACCTTGAAATAGAAGGTTTCTCACCAAAAAAACACATTGGTAAAACCCCTATCTTAAGGCTCTGAGTGTTTGCACACATGTACAACAGGCATGGTTAAACTATAACGTTTTTAGTGAAATCATGTTTCTCTCGAGGAGAAAACGCGTTTAAAGCCATAAAAAGATCTCACTGTGTTTTGGCATTGACCAAGCTACCAACAACCTAAAAAATGATCAGAACTGGAGAAATTACACATTGACATTGGGTGAAATCATGTAACTCTTAAGGACGTGTTGCAGACTTGTTGAATACATTCATTTTTCTTGTTTTGTTTGTTTTTGATGAAATTGTGCTTTTCTCGTCGAGAAAAGGCGTTTAACGCGATAAAAAGGTTTAGTGCGTTATGAATACGGGCTAGCTTACCAAAAGTACAAATGTGAACTAAATAAGGCCGGGAGTCGTTTTTATTGCTTAAAACACGATTTCTCGACCAGAATATGCTTTTTCAAAAAAGCCATTTTCCCATGGCGAGAGACTCGTTTTCTGTGAGAAAATGCATTAAAAGGAGGGATTTCATGAGAAACACTATAAATACATATTGTACTTGTCTGAAAACGCACAGAACCTTGAAATAGAAGGTTTCTCACCAAAAAACACATTGGTAAAACCCCTATCTTAAGGCTCTGAGTGTTTGCACACATGTACAACAGGCATGGTTAAACTATAACGTTTTTAGTGAAATCATGTTTCTCTCGAGGAGAAAACGCGTTTAAAGCCATAAAAAGATCTCACTGTGTTTTGGCATTGACCAAGCTACCAACCACCTAAAAAATGATCAGAACTGGAGAAATTACACATTGACATTGGGTGAAATCATGTAACTCTTAAGGACGTGTTGCAGACTTGTTGAATAGATTCATTTTTCTTGTTTTGTTTGTTTTTGATGAAATTGTGCTTTTCTCGTCGAGAAAAGGCGTTTAACGCGATAAAAAGGTTTAGTGCGTTATGAATACGGGCTAGCTTACCAAAAGTACAAATGTGAACTAAATAAGGCCGGGAGTCGTTTTTATTGCTTAAAACACGATTTCTCGACCAGAATATGCTTTTTCAAAAAAGCCATGTTCCCATGGCGAGAGACTCGTTTTCTGTGAGAAAATGCATTAAAAGGAGGGATTTCATGAGAAACACTATAAATACATATTGTACTTGTCTGAAAACGCACAAAACCTTGAAATAGAAGGTTTCTCACCAAAAAACACATTGGTGAAACCCCTATCTTAAGGCTCTGAGTGTTTGCACACATGTACAAACAGGCATGTTTAAACTATAACGTTTTTAGTGAAATCATGTTTCTCTCGAGGAGAAAACGCGTTTAAAGCCATAAAAAGATCTCACTGTGTTTTGGCATTGACCAAGCTACCAACAAACCTAAAAAATGATCAGAACTGGAGAAATTACACATTGACATTGGGTGAAATCATGTAACTCTTAAGGACGTGTTGCAGACTTGTTGAATAGATTCATTTTTCTTGTTTTGTTTGTTTTTGATGAAATTGTGCTTTTCTCGTCGAGAAAAGGCGTTTAACGCGATAAAAAGGTTTAGTGCGTTATGAATACGGGCTAGCTTACCAAAAGTACAAATGTGAACTAAATAAGGCCGGGAGTCGTTTTTATTGCTTAAAACACGATTTCTCGACCAGAATATGCTTTTTCAAAAAAGCCATTTTCCCATGGCGAGAGACTCGTTTTCTGTGAGAAAATGCATTAAAAGGAGGGATTTCATCAGAAACACTATAAATACATATTGTACTTGTCTGAAAACGCACAGAACCTTGAAATAGAAGGTTTCTCACCAAAAAACACATTGGTAAAACCCCTATCTTAAGGCTCTGAGTGTTTGCACACATGTACAACAGGCATGGTTAAACTATAACGTTTTTAGTGAAATCATGTTTCTCTCGAGGAGAAAACGCGTTTAAAGCCATAAAAAGATCTCACTGTGTTTTGGCATTGACCAAGCTACCAACAACCTAAAAAATGATCAGAACTGGAGAAATTACACATTGACATTGGGTGAAATCATGTAACTCTTAAGGACGTGTTGCAGACTTGTTGAATACATTCATTTTTCTTGTTTTGTTTGTTTTTGATGAATTTGTGCTTTTCTCGTCGAGAAAAGGCGTTTAACGCGATAAAAAGGTTTAGTGCGTTATGAATACGGGCTAGCTTACCAAAAGTACAAATGTGAACTAAATAAGGCCGGGAGTCGTTTTTATTGCTTAAAACACGATTTCTCGACCAGAATATGCTTTTTCAAAAAAGCCATTTTCCCATGGCGAGAGACTCGTTTTCTGTGAGAAAATGCATTAAAAGGAGGGATTTCATGAGAAACACTATAAATACATATTGTACTTGTCTGAAAACGCACAGAACCTTGAAATAGAAGGTTTCTCACCAAAAAACACATTGGTAAAACCCCTATCTTAAGGCTCTGAGTGTTTGCACACATGTACAACAGGCATGGTTAAACTATAACGTTTTTAGTGAAATCATGTTTCTCTCGAGGAGAAAACGCGTTTAAAGCCATAAAAAGATCTCACTGTGTTTTGGCATTGACCAAGCTACCAACCACCTAAAAAATGATCAGAACTGGAGAAATTACACATTGACATTGGGTGAAATCATGTAACTCTTAAGGACGTGTTGCAGACTTGTTGAATAGATTCATTTTTCTTGTTTTGTTTGTTTTTGATGAAATTGTGCTTTTCTCGTCGAGAAAAGGCGTTTAACGCGATAAAAAGGTTTAGTGCGTTATGAATACGGGCTAGCTTACCAAAAGTACAAATGTGAACTAAATAAGGCCGGGAGTCGTTTTTATTGCTTAAAACACGATTTCTCGACCAGAATATGCTTTTTCAAAAAAGCCATGTTCCCATGGCGAGAGACTTGTTTTCTGTGAGAAAATGCATTAAAAGGAGGGATTTCATCAGAAACACTATAAATACATATTGTACTTGTCTGAAAACGCACAGAACCTTGAAATAGAAGGTTTCTCACCAAAAAACACATTGGTGAAACCCCTATCTTAAGGCTCTGAGTGTTTGCACACATGTACAAACAGGCATGTTTAAACTATAACGTTTTTAGTGAAATCATGTTTCTCTCGAGGAGAAAACGCGTTTAAAGCCATAAAAAGATCTCACTGTGTTTTGGCATTGACCAAGCTACCAACAACCTAAAAAATGATCAGAACTGGAGAAATTACATATTGACATTGGGTGAAATCATGTAACTCTTAAGGACGTGTTGCAGACTTGTTGAATAGATTCATATTTCTTGTTTTGTTTGTTTTTGATGAAATTGTGCTTTTCTCGTCGAGAAAAGGCGTTTAACGCGATAAAAAGGTTTAGTGCGTTATGAATACGGGCTAGCTTACCAAAAGTACAAATGTGAACTAAATAAGGCCGGGAGTCGTTTTTATTGCTTAAAACACGATTTCTCGACCAGAATATGCTTTTTCAAAAAAGCCATGTTCCCATGGCGAGAGACTTGTTTTCTGTGAGAAAATGCATTAAAAGGAGGGATTTCATGAGAAACACTATAAATACATATTGTACTTGTCTGAAAACGCACAGAACCTTGAAATAGAAGGTTTCTCACCAAAAAACACATTGGTGAAACCCCTATCTTAAGGCTCTGAGTGTTTGCACACATGTACAAACAGGCATGTTTAAACTATAACGTTTTTAGTGAAATCATGTTTCTCTCGAGGAGAAAACGCGTTTAAAGCCATAAAAAGATCTCACTGTGTTTTGGCATTGACCAAGCTACCAACAACCTAAAAAATGATCAGAACTGGAGAAATTACATATTGACATTGGGTGAAATCATGTAACTCTTAAGGACGTGTTGCAGACTTGTTGAATAGATTCATATTTCTTGTTTTGTTTGTTTTTGATGAAATTGTGCTTTTCTCGTCGAGAAAAGGCGTTTAACGCGATAAAAAGGTTTAGTGCGTTATGAATACGGGCTAGCTTACCAAAAGTACAAATGTGAACTAAATAAGGCCGGGAGTCGTTTTTATTGCTTAAAACACGATTTCTCGACCAGAATATGCTTTTTCAAAAAAGCCATGTTGCCAAGGCGAGAGACTCGTTTTCTGTGAGAAAATGCATTAAAAGGAGGGATTTCATGAGAAACACTATAAATACATATTGTACTTGTCTGAAAACGCACAGAACCTTGAAATAGAAGGTTTCTCACCAAAAAACACATTGGTGAAACCCCTATCTTAAGGCTCTGAGTGTTTGCACACATGTACAAACAGGCATGTTTAAACTATAACGTTTTTAGTGAAATCATGTTTCTCTCGAGGAGAAAACGCGTTTAAAGCCATAAAAAGATCTCACTGTGTTTTGGCATTGACCAAGCTACCAACAACCTAAAAAATGATCAGAACTGGAGAAATTACATATTGACATTGGGTGAAATCATGTAACTCTTAAGGACGTGTTGCAGACTTGTTGAATAGATTCATATTTCTTGTTTTGTTTGTTTTTGATGAAATTGTGCTTTTCTCGTCGAGAAAAGGCGTTTAACGCGATAAAAAGGTTTAGTGCGTTATGAATACGGGCTAGCTTACCAAAAGTACAAATGTGAACTAAATAAGGCCGGGAGTCGTTTTTATTGCTTAAAACACGATTTCTCGACCAGAATATGCTTTTTCAAAAAAGCCATGTTCCCATGGCGAGAGACTCGTTTTCTGTGAGAAAATGCATTAAAAGGAGGGATTTCATGAGAAACACTATAAATACATATTGTACTTGTCTGAAAACGCACATAACCTTGAAATAGAAGGTTTCTCACCAAAAAACACATTGGTAAAACCCCTATCTTAAGGCTCTGAGTATTTGCACACATGTACAACAGGCATGTTTAAACTATAACGTTTTTAGTGAAATCATGTTTCTCTCGAGGAGAAAACGCGTTTAAAGCCATAAAAAGATCTCACTGTGTTTTGGCATTGACCAAGCTACCAACCACCTAAAAAATGATCAGAACTGGAGAAATTACACATTGACATTGGGTGAAATCATGTAACTCTTAAGGACGTGTTGCAGACTTGTTGAATACATTCATTTTTCTTGTTTTGTTTGTTTTTGATGAAATTGTGCTTTTCTCGTCGAGAAAAGGCGTTTAACGCGATAAAAAGGTTTAGTGCGTTATGAATACGGGCTAGCTTATCAAAAGTACAAATGTGAACTAAATAAGGCCGGGAGTCGTTTTTATTGCTTAAAACACGATTTCTCGACCAGAATATGCTTTTTCAAAAAAGCCATGTTCCCATGGCGAGAGACTCGTTTTCTGTGAGAAAATGCATTAAAAGGAGGGATTTCATGAGAAACACTATAAATACATATTGTACTTGTCTGAAAACGCACAGAACCTTGAAATAGAAGGTTTCTCACCAAAAAACACATTGGTGAAACCCCTATCTTAAGGCTCTGAGTGTTTGCACACATGTACAAACAGGCATGTTTAAACTATAACGTTTTTAGTGAAATCATGTTTCTCTCGAGGAGAAAACGCGTTTAAAGCCATAAAAAGATCTCACTGTGTTTTGGCATTGACCAAGCTACCAACAAACCTAAAAAATGATCAGAACTGGAGAAATTACACATTGACATTGGGTGAAATCATGTAACTCTTAAGGACGTGTTGCAGACTTGTTGAATAGATTCATTTTTCTTGTTTTGTTTGTTTTTGATGAAATTGTGCTTTTCTCGTCGAGAAAAGGCGTTTAACGCGATAAAAAGGTTTAGTGCGTTATGAATACGGGCTAGCTTACCAAAAGTACAAATGTGAACTAAATAAGGCCGGGAGTCGTTTTTATTGCTTAAAACACGATTTCTCGACCAGAATATGCTTTTTCAAAAAAGCCATTTTCCCATGGCGAGAGACTCGTTTTCTGTGAGAAAATGCATTAAAAGGAGGGATTTCATCAGAAACACTATAAATACATATTGTACTTGTCTGAAAACGCACAGAACCTTGAAATAGAAGGTTTCTCACCAAAAAAACACATTGGTAAAACCCCTATCTTAAGGCTCTGAGTGTTTGCACACATGTACAACAGGCATGGTTAAACTATAACGTTTTTAGTGAAATCATGTTTCTCTCGAGGAGAAAACGCGTTTAAAGCCATAAAAAGATCTCACTGTGTTTTGGCATTGACCAAGCTACCAACAACCTAAAAAATGATCAGAACTGGAGAAATTACACATTGACATTGGGTGAAATCATGTAACTCTTAAGGACGTGTTGCAGACTTGTTGAATACATTCATTTTTCTTGTTTTGTTTGTTTTTGATGAAATTGTGCTTTTCTCGTCGAGAAAAGGCGTTTAACGCGATAAAAAGGTTTAGTGCGTTATGAATACGGGCTAGCTTACCAAAAGTACAAATGTGAACTAAATAAGGCCGGGAGTCGTTTTTATTGCTTAAAACACGATTTCTCGACCAGAATATGCTTTTTCAAAAAAGCCATTTTCCCATGGCGAGAGACTCGTTTTCTGTGAGAAAATGCATTAAAAGGAGGGATTTCATGAGAAACACTATAAATACATATTGTACTTGTCTGAAAACGCACAGAACCTTGAAATAGAAGGTTTCTCACCAAAAAACACATTGGTAAAACCCCTATCTTAAGGCTCTGAGTGTTTGCACACATGTACAACAGGCATGGTTAAACTATAACGTTTTTAGTGAAATCATGTTTCTCTCGAGGAGAAAACGCGTTTAAAGCCATAAAAAGATCTCACTGTGTTTTGGCATTGACCAAGCTACCAACCACCTAAAAAATGATCAGAACTGGAGAAATTACACATTGACATTGGGTGAAATCATGTAACTCTTAAGGACGTGTTGCAGACTTGTTGAATAGATTCATTTTTCTTGTTTTGTTTGTTTTTGATGAAATTGTGCTTTTCTCGTCGAGAAAAGGCGTTTAACGCGATAAAAAGGTTTAGTGCGTTATGAATACGGGCTAGCTTACCAAAAGTACAAATGTGAACTAAATAAGGCCGGGAGTCGTTTTTATTGCTTAAAACACGATTTCTCGACCAGAATATGCTTTTTCAAAAAAGCCATGTTCCCATGGCGAGAGACTCGTTTTCTGTGAGAAAATGCATTAAAAGGAGGGATTTCATGAGAAACACTATAAATACATATTGTACTTGTCTGAAAACGCACAAAACCTTGAAATAGAAGGTTTCTCACCAAAAAACACATTGGTGAAACCCCTATCTTAAGGCTCTGAGTGTTTGCACACATGTACAAACAGGCATGTTTAAACTATAACGTTTTTAGTGAAATCATGTTTCTCTCGAGGAGAAAACGCGTTTAAAGCCATAAAAAGATCTCACTGTGTTTTGGCATTGACCAAGCTACCAACAAACCTAAAAAATGATCAGAACTGGAGAAATTACACATTGACATTGGGTGAAATCATGTAACTCTTAAGGACGTGTTGCAGACTTGTTGAATAGATTCATTTTTCTTGTTTTGTTTGTTTTTGATGAAATTGTGCTTTTCTCGTCGAGAAAAGGCGTTTAACGCGATAAAAAGGTTTAGTGCGTTATGAATACGGGCTAGCTTACCAAAAGTACAAATGTGAACTAAATAAGGCCGGGAGTCGTTTTTATTGCTTAAAACACGATTTCTCGACCAGAATATGCTTTTTCAAAAAAGCCATTTTCCCATGGCGAGAGACTCGTTTTCTGTGAGAAAATGCATTAAAAGGAGGGATTTCATCAGAAACACTATAAATACATATTGTACTTGTCTGAAAACGCACAGAACCTTGAAATAGAAGGTTTCTCACCAAAAAACACATTGGTAAAACCCCTATCTTAAGGCTCTGAGTGTTTGCACACATGTACAACAGGCATGGTTAAACTATAACGTTTTTAGTGAAATCATGTTTCTCTCGAGGAGAAAACGCGTTTAAAGCCATAAAAAGATCTCACTGTGTTTTGGCATTGACCAAGCTACCAACAACCTAAAAAATGATCAGAACTGGAGAAATTACACATTGACATTGGGTGAAATCATGTAACTCTTAAGGACGTGTTGCAGACTTGTTGAATACATTCATTTTTCTTGTTTTGTTTGTTTTTGATGAATTTGTGCTTTTCTCGTCGAGAAAAGGCGTTTAACGCGATAAAAAGGTTTAGTGCGTTATGAATACGGGCTAGCTTACCAAAAGTACAAATGTGAACTAAATAAGGCCGGGAGTCGTTTTTATTGCTTAAAACACGATTTCTCGACCAGAATATGCTTTTTCAAAAAAGCCATTTTCCCATGGCGAGAGACTCGTTTTCTGTGAGAAAATGCATTAAAAGGAGGGATTTCATGAGAAACACTATAAATACATATTGTACTTGTCTGAAAACGCACAGAACCTTGAAATAGAAGGTTTCTCACCAAAAAACACATTGGTAAAACCCCTATCTTAAGGCTCTGAGTGTTTGCACACATGTACAACAGGCATGGTTAAACTATAACGTTTTTAGTGAAATCATGTTTCTCTCGAGGAGAAAACGCGTTTAAAGCCATAAAAAGATCTCACTGTGTTTTGGCATTGACCAAGCTACCAACCACCTAAAAAATGATCAGAACTGGAGAAATTACACATTGACATTGGGTGAAATCATGTAACTCTTAAGGACGTGTTGCAGACTTGTTGAATAGATTCATTTTTCTTGTTTTGTTTGTTTTTGATGAAATTGTGCTTTTCTCGTCGAGAAAAGGCGTTTAACGCGATAAAAAGGTTTAGTGCGTTATGAATACGGGCTAGCTTACCAAAAGTACAAATGTGAACTAAATAAGGCCGGGAGTCGTTTTTATTGCTTAAAACACGATTTCTCGACCAGAATATGCTTTTTCAAAAAAGCCATGTTCCCATGGCGAGAGACTTGTTTTCTGTGAGAAAATGCATTAAAAGGAGGGATTTCATCAGAAACACTATAAATACATATTGTACTTGTCTGAAAACGCACAGAACCTTGAAATAGAAGGTTTCTCACCAAAAAACACATTGGTGAAACCCCTATCTTAAGGCTCTGAGTGTTTGCACACATGTACAAACAGGCATGTTTAAACTATAACGTTTTTAGTGAAATCATGTTTCTCTCGAGGAGAAAACGCGTTTAAAGCCATAAAAAGATCTCACTGTGTTTTGGCATTGACCAAGCTACCAACAACCTAAAAAATGATCAGAACTGGAGAAATTACATATTGACATTGGGTGAAATCATGTAACTCTTAAGGACGTGTTGCAGACTTGTTGAATAGATTCATATTTCTTGTTTTGTTTGTTTTTGATGAAATTGTGCTTTTCTCGTCGAGAAAAGGCGTTTAACGCGATAAAAAGGTTTAGTGCGTTATGAATACGGGCTAGCTTACCAAAAGTACAAATGTGAACTAAATAAGGCCGGGAGTCGTTTTTATTGCTTAAAACACGATTTCTCGACCAGAATATGCTTTTTCAAAAAAGCCATGTTCCCATGGCGAGAGACTTGTTTTCTGTGAGAAAATGCATTAAAAGGAGGGATTTCATGAGAAACACTATAAATACATATTGTACTTGTCTGAAAACGCACAGAACCTTGAAATAGAAGGTTTCTCACCAAAAAACACATTGGTGAAACCCCTATCTTAAGGCTCTGAGTGTTTGCACACATGTACAAACAGGCATGTTTAAACTATAACGTTTTTAGTGAAATCATGTTTCTCTCGAGGAGAAAACGCGTTTAAAGCCATAAAAAGATCTCACTGTGTTTTGGCATTGACCAAGCTACCAACAACCTAAAAAATGATCAGAACTGGAGAAATTACATATTGACATTGGGTGAAATCATGTAACTCTTAAGGACGTGTTGCAGACTTGTTGAATAGATTCATATTTCTTGTTTTGTTTGTTTTTGATGAAATTGTGCTTTTCTCGTCGAGAAAAGGCGTTTAACGCGATAAAAAGGTTTAGTGCGTTATGAATACGGGCTAGCTTACCAAAAGTACAAATGTGAACTAAATAAGGCCGGGAGTCGTTTTTATTGCTTAAAACACGATTTCTCGACCAGAATATGCTTTTTCAAAAAAGCCATGTTCCCATGGCGAGAGACTTGTTTTCTGTGAGAAAATGCATTAAAAGGAGGGATTTCATCAGAAACACTATAAATACATATTGTACTTGTCTGAAAACGCACAGAACCTTGAAATAGAAGGTTTCTCACCAAAAAACACATTGGTGAAACCCCTATCTTAAGGCTCTGAGTGTTTGCACACATGTACAAACAGGCATGTTTAAACTATAACGTTTTTAGTGAAATCATGTTTCTCTCGAGGAGAAAACGCGTTTAAAGCCATAAAAAGATCTCACTGTGTTTTGGCATTGACCAAGCTACCAACAACCTAAAAAATGATCAGAACTGGAGAAATTACATGTTGACATTGGGTGAAATCATGTAACTCTTAAGGACGTGTTGCAGACTTGTTGAATAGATTCATATTTCTTGTTTTGTTTGTTTTTGATGAAATTGTGCTTTTCTCGTCGAGAAAAGGCGTTTAACGCGATAAAAAGGTTTAGTGCGTTATGAATACGGGCTAGCTTACCAAAAGTACAAATGTGAACTAAATAAGGCCGGGAGTCGTTTTTATTGCTTAAAACACGATTTCTCGACCAGAATATGCTTTTTCAAAAAAGCCATGTTCCCATGGCGAGAGACTTGTTTTCTGTGAGAAAATGCATTAAAAGGAGGGATTTCATGAGAAACACTATAAATACATATTGTACTTGTCTGAAAACGCACAGAACCTTGAAATAGAAGGTTTCTCACCAAAAAACACATTGGTGAAACCCCTATCTTAAGGCTCTGAGTGTTTGCACACATGTACAAACAGGCATGTTTAAACTATAACGTTTTTAGTGAAATCATGTTTCTCTCGAGGAGAAAACGCGTTTAAAGCCATAAAAAGATCTCACTGTGTTTTGGCATTGACCAAGCTACCAACAACCTAAAAAATGATCAGAACTGGAGAAATTACATATTGACATTGGGTGAAATCATGTAACTCTTAAGGACGTGTTGCAGACTTGTTGAATAGATTCATTTTTCTTGTTTTGTTTGTTTTTGATGAAATTGCTTTTCTCGTCGAGAAAAGGCGTTTAACGCGATAAAAAGGTTTAGTGCGTTATGAATACGGGCTAGCTTACCAAAAGTACAAATGTGAACTAAATAAGGCCGGGAGTCGTTTTTATTGCTTAAAACACGATTTCTCGACCAGAATATGCTTTTTCAAAAAAGCCATGTTGCCAAGGCGAGAGACTCGTTTTCTGTGAGAAAATGCATTAAAAGGAGGGATTTCATGAGAAACACTATAAATACATATTGTACTTGTCTGAAAACGCACAGAACCTTGAAATAGAAGGTTTCTCACCAAAAAACACATTGGTGAAACCCCTATCTTAAGGCTCTGAGTGTTTGCACACATGTACAAACAGGCATGTTTAAACTATAACGTTTTTAGTGAAATCATGTTTCTCTCGAGGAGAAAACGCGTTTAAAGCCATAAAAAGATCTCACTGTGTTTTGGCATTGACCAAGCTACCAACAACCTAAAAAATGATCAGAACTGGAGAAATTACATATTGACATTGGGTGAAATCATGTAACTCTTAAGGACGTGTTGCAGACTTGTTGAATAGATTCATTTTTCTTGTTTTGTTTGTTTTTGATGAAATTGCTTTTCTCGTCGAGAAAAGGCGTTTAACGCGATAAAAAGGTTTAGTGCGTTATGAATACGGGCTAGCTTACCAAAAGTACAAATGTGAACTAAATAAGGCCGGGAGTCGTTTTTATTGCTTAAAACACGATTTCTCGACCAGAATATGCTTTTTCAAAAAAGCCATGTTGCCAAGGCGAGAGACTCGTTTTCTGTGAGAAAATGCATTAAAAGGAGGGATTTCATGAGAAACACTATAAATACATATTGTACTTGTCTGAAAACGCACAGAACCTTGAAATAGAAGGTTTCTCACCAAAAAACACATTGGTGAAACCCCTATCTTAAGGCTCTGAGTGTTTGCACACATGTACAAACAGGCATGTTTAAACTATAACGTTTTTAGTGAAATCATGTTTCTCTCGAGGAGAAAACGCGTTTAAAGCCATAAAAAGATCTCACTGTGTTTTGGCATTGACCAAGCTACCAACAACCTAAAAAATGATCAGAACTGGAGAAATTACATATTGACATTGGGTGAAATCATGTAACTCTTAAGGACGTGTTGCAGACTTGTTGAATAGATTCATTTTTCTTGTTTTGTTTGTTTTTGATGAAATTGTGCTTTTCTCGTCGAGAAAAGGCGTTTAACGCGATAAAAAGGTTTAGTGCGTTATGAATACGGGCTAGCTTACCAAAAGTACAAATGTGAACTAAATAAGGCCGGGAGTCGTTTTTATTGCTTAAAACACGATTTCTCGACCAGAATATGCTTTTTCAAAAAAGCCATGTTCCCATGGCGAGAGACTCGTTTTCTGTGAGAAAATGCATTAAAAGGAGGGATTTCATGAGAAACACTATAAATACATATTGTACTTGTCTGAAAACGCACAGAACCTTGAAATAGAAGGTTTCTCACCAAAAAACACATTGGTAAAACCCCTATCTTAAGGCTCTAAGTATTTGCACACATGTACAACAGGCATGTTTAAACTATAACGTTTTTAGTGAAATCATGTTTCTCTCGAGGAGAAAACGCGTTTAAAGCCATAAAAAGATCTCACTGTGTTTTGGCATTGACCAAGCTACCAACCACCTAAAAAATGATCAGAACTGGAGAAATTACACATTGACATTGGGTGAAATCATGTAACTCTTAAGGACGTGTTGCAGACTTGTTGAATACATTCATTTTTCTTGTTTTGTTTGTTTTTGATGAAATTGTGCTTTTCTCGTCGAGAAAAGGCGTTTAACGCGATAAAAAGGTTTAGTGCGTTATGAATACGGGCTAGCTTATCAAAAGTACAAATGTGAACTAAATAAGGCCGGGAGTCGTTTTTATTGCTTAAAACACGATTTCTCGACCAGAATATGCTTTTTCAAAAAAGCCATGTTCCCATGGCGAGAGACTCGTTTTCTGTGAGAAAATGCATTAAAAGGAGGGATTTCATGAGAAACACTATAAATACATATTGTACTTGTCTGAAAACGCACAGAACCTTGAAATAGAAGGTTTCTCACCAAAAAACACATTGGTGAAACCCCTATCTTAAGGCTCTGAGTGTTTGCACACATGTACAAACAGGCATGTTTAAACTATAACGTTTTTAGTGAAATCATGTTTCTCTCGAGGAGAAAACGCGTTTAAAGCCATAAAAAGATCTCACTGTGTTTTGGCATTGACCAAGCTACCAACAAACCTAAAAAATGATCAGAACTGGAGAAATTACACATTGACATTGGGTGAAATCATGTAACTCTTAAGGACGTGTTGCAGACTTGTTGAATAGATTCATTTTTCTTGTTTTGTTTGTTTTTGATGAAATTGTGCTTTTCTCGTCGAGAAAAGGCGTTTAACGCGATAAAAAGGTTTAGTGCGTTATGAATACGGGCTAGCTTACCAAAAGTACAAATGTGAACTAAATAAGGCCGGGAGTCGTTTTTATTGCTTAAAACACGATTTCTCGACCAGAATATGCTTTTTCAAAAAAGCCATTTTCCCATGGCGAGAGACTCGTTTTCTGTGAGAAAATGCATTAAAAGGAGGGATTTCATCAGAAACACTATAAATACATATTGTACTTGTCTGAAAACGCACAGAACCTTGAAATAGAAGGTTTCTCACCAAAAAACACATTGGTAAAACCCCTATCTTAAGGCTCTGAGTGTTTGCACACATGTACAACAGGCATGGTTAAACTATAACGTTTTTAGTGAAATCATGTTTCTCTCGAGGAGAAAACGCGTTTAAAGCCATAAAAAGATCTCACTGTGTTTTGGCATTGACCAAGCTACCAACAACCTAAAAAATGATCAGAACTGGAGAAATTACACATTGACATTGGGTGAAATCATGTAACTCTTAAGGACGTGTTGCAGACTTGTTGAATACATTCATTTTTCTTGTTTTGTTTGTTTTTGATGAAATTGTGCTTTTCTCGTCGAGAAAAGGCGTTTAACGCGATAAAAAGGTTTAGTGCGTTATGAATACGGGCTAGCTTACCAAAAGTACAAATGTGAACTAAATAAGGCCGGGAGTCGTTTTTATTGCTTAAAACACGATTTCTCGACCAGAATATGCTTTTTCAAAAAAGCCATTTTCCCATGGCGAGAGACTCGTTTTCTGTGAGAAAATGCATTAAAAGGAGGGATTTCATGAGAAACACTATAAATACATATTGTACTTGTCTGAAAACGCACAGAACCTTGAAATAGAAGGTTTCTCACCAAAAAACACATTGGTAAAACCCCTATCTTAAGGCTCTGAGTGTTTGCACACATGTACAACAGGCATGGTTAAACTATAACGTTTTTAGTGAAATCATGTTTCTCTCGAGGAGAAAACGCGTTTAAAGCCATAAAAAGATCTCACTGTGTTTTGGCATTGACCAAGCTACCAACCACCTAAAAAATGATCAGAACTGGAGAAATTACACATTGACATTGGGTGAAATCATGTAACTCTTAAGGACGTGTTGCAGACTTGTTGAATAGATTCATTTTTCTTGTTTTGTTTGTTTTTGATGAAATTGTGCTTTTCTCGTCGAGAAAAGGCGTTTAACGCGATAAAAAGGTTTAGTGCGTTATGAATACGGGCTAGCTTACCAAAAGTACAAATGTGAACTAAATAAGGCCGGGAGTCGTTTTTATTGCTTAAAACACGATTTCTCGACCAGAATATGCTTTTTCAAAAAAGCCATGTTCCCATGGCGAGAGACTCGTTTTCTGTGAGAAAATGCATTAAAAGGAGGGATTTCATGAGAAACACTATAAATACATATTGTACTTGTCTGAAAACGCACAAAACCTTGAAATAGAAGGTTTCTCACCAAAAAACACATTGGTGAAACCCCTATCTTAAGGCTCTGAGTGTTTGCACACATGTACAAACAGGCATGTTTAAACTATAACGTTTTTAGTGAAATCATGTTTCTCTCGAGGAGAAAACGCGTTTAAAGCCATAAAAAGATCTCACTGTGTTTTGGCATTGACCAAGCTACCAACAAACCTAAAAAATGATCAGAACTGGAGAAATTACACATTGACATTGGGTGAAATCATGTAACTCTTAAGGACGTGTTGCAGACTTGTTGAATAGATTCATTTTTCTTGTTTTGTTTGTTTTTGATGAAATTGTGCTTTTCTCGTCGAGAAAAGGCGTTTAACGCGATAAAAAGGTTTAGTGCGTTATGAATACGGGCTAGCTTACCAAAAGTACAAATGTGAACTAAATAAGGCCGGGAGTCGTTTTTATTGCTTAAAACACGATTTCTCGACCAGAATATGCTTTTTCAAAAAAGCCATTTTCCCATGGCGAGAGACTCGTTTTCTGTGAGAAAATGCATTAAAAGGAGGGATTTCATCAGAAACACTATAAATACATATTGTACTTGTCTGAAAACGCACAGAACCTTGAAATAGAAGGTTTCTCACCAAAAAACACATTGGTAAAACCCCTATCTTAAGGCTCTGAGTGTTTGCACACATGTACAACAGGCATGGTTAAACTATAACGTTTTTAGTGAAATCATGTTTCTCTCGAGGAGAAAACGCGTTTAAAGCCATAAAAAGATCTCACTGTGTTTTGGCATTGACCAAGCTACCAACAACCTAAAAAATGATCAGAACTGGAGAAATTACACATTGACATTGGGTGAAATCATGTAACTCTTAAGGACGTGTTGCAGACTTGTTGAATACATTCATTTTTCTTGTTTTGTTTGTTTTTGATGAATTTGTGCTTTTCTCGTCGAGAAAAGGCGTTTAACGCGATAAAAAGGTTTAGTGCGTTATGAATACGGGCTAGCTTACCAAAAGTACAAATGTGAACTAAATAAGGCCGGGAGTCGTTTTTATTGCTTAAAACACGATTTCTCGACCAGAATATGCTTTTTCAAAAAAGCCATTTTCCCATGGCGAGAGACTCGTTTTCTGTGAGAAAATGCATTAAAAGGAGGGATTTCATGAGAAACACTATAAATACATATTGTACTTGTCTGAAAACGCACAGAACCTTGAAATAGAAGGTTTCTCACCAAAAAACACATTGGTAAAACCCCTATCTTAAGGCTCTGAGTGTTTGCACACATGTACAACAGGCATGGTTAAACTATAACGTTTTTAGTGAAATCATGTTTCTCTCGAGGAGAAAACGCGTTTAAAGCCATAAAAAGATCTCACTGTGTTTTGGCATTGACCAAGCTACCAACCACCTAAAAAATGATCAGAACTGGAGAAATTACACATTGACATTGGGTGAAATCATGTAACTCTTAAGGACGTGTTGCAGACTTGTTGAATAGATTCATTTTTCTTGTTTTGTTTGTTTTTGATGAAATTGTGCTTTTCTCGTCGAGAAAAGGCGTTTAACGCGATAAAAAGGTTTAGTGCGTTATGAATACGGGCTAGCTTACCAAAAGTACAAATGTGAACTAAATAAGGCCGGGAGTCGTTTTTATTGCTTAAAACACGATTTCTCGACCAGAATATGCTTTTTCAAAAAAGCCATGTTCCCATGGCGAGAGACTCGTTTTCTGTGAGAAAATGCATTAAAAGGAGGGATTTCATCAGAAACACTATAAATACATATTGTACTTGTCTGAAAACGCACAGAACCTTGAAATAGAAGGTTTCTCACCAAAAAACACATTGGTGAAACCCCTATCTTAAGGCTCTGAGTGTTTGCACACATGTACAAACAGGCATGTTTAAACTATAACGTTTTTAGTGAAATCATGTTTTTCTCGAGGAGAAAACGCGTTTAAAGCCATAAAAAGATCTCACTGTGTTTTGGCATTGACCAAGCTACCAACAACCTAAAAAATGATCAGAACTGGAGAAATTACATATTGACATTGGGTGAAATCATGTAACTCTTAAGGACGTGTTGCAGACTTGTTGAATAGATTCATATTTCTTGTTTTGTTTGTTTTTGATGAAATTGTGCTTTTCTCGTCGAGAAAAGGCGTTTAACGCGATAAAAAGGTTTAGTGCGTTATGAATACGGGCTAGCTTACCAAAAGTACAAATGTGAACTAAATAAGGCCGGGAGTCGTTTTTATTGCTTAAAACACGATTTCTCGACCAGAATATGCTTTTTCAAAAAAGCCATGTTCCCATGGCGAGAGACTTGTTTTCTGTGAGAAAATGCATTAAAAGGAGGGATTTCATGAGAAACACTATAAATACATATTGTACTTGTCTGAAAACGCACAGAACCTTGAAATAGAAGGTTTCTCACCAAAAAACACATTGGTGAAACCCCTATCTTAAGGCTCTGAGTGTTTGCACACATGTACAAACAGGCATGTTTAAACTATAACGTTTTTAGTGAAATCATGTTTCTCTCGAGGAGAAAACGCGTTTAAAGCCATAAAAAGATCTCACTGTGTTTTGGCATTGACCAAGCTACCAACAACCTAAAAAATGATCAGAACTGGAGAAATTACATATTGACATTGGGTGAAATCATGTAACTCTTAAGGACGTGTTGCAGACTTGTTGAATAGATTCATTTTTCTTGTTTTGTTTGTTTTTGATTAAATTGCTTTTCTCGTCGAGAAAAGGCGTTTAACGCGATAAAAAGGTTTAGTGCGTTATGAATACGGGCTAGCTTACCAAAAGTACAAATGTGAACTAAATAAGGCCGGGAGTCGTTTTTATTGCTTAAAACACGATTTCTCGACCAGAATATGCTTTTTCAAAAAAGCCATGTTGCCAAGGCGAGAGACTCGTTTTCTGTGAGAAAATGCATTAAAAGGAGGGATTTCATGAGAAACACTATAAATACATATTGTACTTGTCTGAAAACGCACAGAACCTTGAAATAGAAGGTTTCTCACCAAAAAACACATTGGTGAAACCCCTATCTTAAGGCTCTGAGTGTTTGCACACATGTACAAACAGGCATGTTTAAACTATAACGTTTTTAGTGAAATCATGTTTCTCTCGAGGAGAAAACGCGTTTAAAGCCATAAAAAGATCTCACTGTGTTTTGGCATTGACCAAGCTACCAACAACCTAAAAAATGATCAGAACTGGAGAAATTACATATTGACATTGGGTGAAATCATGTAACTCTTAAGGACGTGTTGCAGACTTGTTGAATAGATTCATTTTTCTTGTTTTGTTTGTTTTTGATGAAATTGCTTTTCTCGTCGAGAAAAGGCGTTTAACGCGATAAAAAGGTTTAGTGCGTTATGAATACGGGCTAGCTTACCAAAAGTACAAATGTGAACTAAATAAGGCCGGGAGTCGTTTTTATTGCTTAAAACACGATTTCTCGACCAGAATATGCTTTTTCAAAAAAGCCATGTTGCCAAGGCGAGAGACTCGTTTTCTGTGAGAAAATGCATTAAAAGGAGGGATTTCATGAGAAACACTATAAATACATATTGTACTTGTCTGAAAACGCACAGAACCTTGAAATAGAAGGTTTCTCACCAAAAAACACATTGGTGAAACCCCTATCTTAAGGCTCTGAGTGTTTGCACACATGTACAAACAGGCATGTTTAAACTATAACGTTTTTAGTGAAATCATGTTTCTCTCGAGGAGAAAACGCGTTTAAAGCCATAAAAAGATCTCACTGTGTTTTGGCATTGACCAAGCTACCAACAACCTAAAAAATGATCAGAACTGGAGAAATTACATATTGACATTGGGTGAAATCATGTAACTCTTAAGGACGTGTTGCAGACTTGTTGAATAGATTCATATTTCTTGTTTTGTTTGTTTTTGATGAAATTGTGCTTTTCTCGTCGAGAAAAGGCGTTTAACGCGATAAAAAGGTTTAGTGCGTTATGAATACGGGCTAGCTTACCAAAAGTACAAATGTGAACTAAATAAGGCCGGGAGTCGTTTTTATTGCTTAAAACACGATTTCTCGACCAGAATATGCTTTTTCAAAAAAGCCATGTTCCCATGGCGAGAGACTCGTTTTCTGTGAGAAAATGCATTAAAAGGAGGGATTTCATCAGAAACACTATAAATACATATTGTACTTGTCTGAAAACGCACAGAACCTTGAAATAGAAGGTTTCTCACCAAAAAACACATTGGTGAAACCCCTATCTTAAGGCTCTGAGTGTTTGCACACATGTACAAAAGGCATGGTTAAACTATAACGTTTTTAGTGAAATCATGTTTCTCTCGAGGAGAAAACGCGTTTAAAGCCATAAAAAGATCTCACTGTGTTTTGGCATTGACAAAGCTACCAACAACCTAAAAAATGATCAGAACTGGAGAAATTACACATTTGACATTGGGTGAAATCATGTAACTCTTAAGGACGTGTTGCAGACTTGTTGAATAGATTCATTTTTCTTGTTTTGTTTGTTTTTGATGAAATGGTGCTTTTCTCGTCGAGAAAAGGCGTTTAACGCGATAAAAAGGTTTAGTGCGTTATGAATACGGGCTAGCTTACCAAAAGTAAAAATGTGAACTAAATAAGGCCGGGAGTCGTTTTTATTGCTTAAAACACGATTTCTCGACCAGAATATGCTTTTTCAAAAAAGCCATGTTCCCATGGCGAGAGACTCGTTTTCTGTGAGAAAATGCATTAAAAGGAGGGATTTCATGAGAAACACTATAAATACATATTGTACTTGTCTGAAAACGCACAAAACCTTGAAATAGAAGGTTTCTCACCAAAAAACACATTGGTGAAACCCCTATCTTAAGGCTCTGAGTGTTTGCACACATGTACAAACAGGCATGTTTAAACTATAACGTTTTTAGTGAAATCATGTTTCTCTCGAGGAGAAAACGCGTTTAAAGCCATAAAAAGATCTCACTGTGTTTTGGCATTGACCAAGCTACCAACAAACCTAAAAAATGATCAGAACTGGAGAAATTACACATTGACATTGGGTGAAATCATGTAACTCTTAAGGACGTGTTGCAGACTTGTTGAATAGATTCATTTTTCTTGTTTTGTTTGTTTTTGATGAAATTGTGCTTTTCTCGTCGAGAAAAGGCGTTTAACGCGATAAAAAGGTTTAGTGCGTTATGAATACGGGCTAGCTTACCAAAAGTACAAATGTGAACTAAATAAGGCCGGGAGTCGTTTTTATTGCTTAAAACACGATTTCTCGACCAGAATATGCTTTTTCAAAAAAGCCATTTTCCCATGGCGAGAGACTCGTTTTCTGTGAGAAAATGCATTAAAAGGAGGGATTTCATCAGAAACACTATAAATACATATTGTACTTGTCTGAAAACGCACAGAACCTTGAAATAGAAGGTTTCTCACCAAAAAACACATTGGTAAAACCCCTATCTTAAGGCTCTGAGTGTTTGCACACATGTACAACAGGCATGGTTAAACTATAACGTTTTTAGTGAAATCATGTTTCTCTCGAGGAGAAAACGCGTTTAAAGCCATAAAAAGATCTCACTGTGTTTTGGCATTGACCAAGCTACCAACAACCTAAAAAATGATCAGAACTGGAGAAATTACACATTGACATTGGGTGAAATCATGTAACTCTTAAGGACGTGTTGCAGACTTGTTGAATACATTCATTTTTCTTGTTTTGTTTGTTTTTGATGAATTTGTGCTTTTCTCGTCGAGAAAAGGCGTTTAACGCGATAAAAAGGTTTAGTGCGTTATGAATACGGGCTAGCTTACCAAAAGTACAAATGTGAACTAAATAAGGCCGGGAGTCGTTTTTATTGCTTAAAACACGATTTCTCGACCAGAATATGCTTTTTCAAAAAAGCCATGTTCCCATGGCGAGAGACTCGTTTTCTGTGAGAAAATGCATTAAAAGGAGGGATTTCATCAGAAACACTATAAATACATATTGTACTTGTCTGAAAACGCACAGAACCTTGAAATAGAAGGTTTCTCACCAAAAAACACATTGGTGAAACCCCTATCTTAAGGCTCTGAGTGTTTGCACACATGTACAAAAGGCATGGTTAAACAATAACGTTTTTAGTGAAATCATGTTTCTCTCGAGGAGAAAACGCGTTTAAAGCCATAAAAAGATCTCACTGTGTTTTGGCATTGACAAAGCTACCAACAACCTAAAAAATGATCAGAACTGGAGAAATTACACATTTGACATTGGGTGAAATCATGTAACTCTTAAGGACGTGTTGCAGACTTGTTGAATAGATTCATTTTTCTTGTTTTGTTTGTTTTTGATGAAATGGTGCTTTTCTCGTCGAGAAAAGGCGTTTAACGCGATAAAAAGGTTTAGTGCGTTATGAATACGGGCTAGCTTACCAAAAGTAAAAATGTGAACTAAATAAGGCCGGGAGTCGTTTTTATTGTTTAAAACACGATTTCTCGACCAGAATATGCTTTTTCAAAAAAGTCATGTTCCCATGGCGAGAGACTCGTTTTCTGTGAGAAAATGCATTAAAAGGAGGGATTTCATCAGAAACACTATAAATACATATTGTACTTGTCTGAAAACGCACAGAACCTTGAAATAGAAGGTTTCTCACCAAAAAACACATTGGTGAAACCCCTATCTTAAGGCTCTGAGGTGTTTGCACACATGTACAACAGGCATGTTTAAACTATAACGTTTTTAGTGAAATCATGTTTCTCTCGAGGAGAAAACGCGTTTAAAGCCATAAAAAGATCTCACTGTGTTTTGGCATTGACCAAGCTACCAACAACCTAAAAAATGATCAGAACTGGAGAAATTACACATTGACATTGGGTGAAATCATGTAACTCTTAAGGACGTGTTGCAGACTTGTTGAATAGATTAATTTTTCTTGTTTTGTTTGTTTTTGATGAAATTGTGCTTTTCTCGTCGAGAAAAGGCGTTTAACGCGATAAAAAGGTTTAGTGCGTTATGAATACGGGCTAGCTTACCAAAAGTACAAATGTGAACTAAATAAGACCGGGAGTCGTTTTTATTGCTTGATACACGATTTCTCGACCAGAATATGCTTTTTCAAAAAAGCCATGTTCCCATGGCGAGAGACTCGTTTTCTGTGAGAAAATGCATTAAAAGGAGGGATTTCATTAGAAACACTGTAAATACATATTGTACTTGTCTGAAAACGCACAGAACCTTGAAATAGAAGGTTTCTCACCAAAAAACACATTGGTGAAACCCCTATCTTAAGGCTCTGAGAGTTTGCACACATGTACAACAGGCTGGTTTGAACTATAACGTTTTTAGTGAAATCGTGTTTCTCTCGAGGAGAAAATGCGTTTAAAGCCATAAAAAGATCTCACTGTGTTTTGGCATTGACCAAGCTACCAACAACCTAAACAATGATCAGAACTGGAGAAATTACACATTGACATTGGGTGAAATCATGTAACTCTTAAGGACGTGTTGCAGACTTGTTGAATAGATTAATTTTTCTTGTTTTGTTTGTTTTTGATGAAATTGTGCTTTTCTCGTCGAGAAAAGGCGTTTAACGCGATAAAATGGTTTAGTGCGTTATGAATACGGGCTAGCTTACCAAAAGTACAAATGTGAACTAAATAAGACCGGGAGTCGTTTTTATTGCTTAAAAAACGATATCTCGACCAGAATATGCTTTTTCAAAAAAGCCATGTTCCCATGGCGAGAGACTCGTTTTCTGAGAAAATGCATTAGAAGGAGGGATTTCATTAGAAACACTGTAAATACATATTGTACTTGTCTGAAAACGCACAGAACCTTGAAATAGAAGGTTTCTCACCAAAAAACACATTGGTGAAACCCCTATCTTAAGGCTCTGAGGTGTTTGCACATATGTACAACAGGCATGTTTAAACTATAACGTTTTTAGTGAAATCATGTTTCTCTCGAGGAGAAAACGCGTTTAAAGCCATAAAAAGATTTCACTCTGTTTTGGCATTGACCAAGCTACCAACAACCTAAAAAATGATCAGAACTGGAGAAATTACACATTGACATTGGGTGAAATCATGTAACTCTTAAGGACGTGTTGCAGACTTGTTGAATAGATTCATTTTTCTTGTTTTGTTTGTTTTTGATGAAATTGTGCTTTTCTCGTCAAGAAAAGGCGTTTAACGCGATAAAAAGGTTTAGTGCGTTATGAATACGGGCTAGCTTACCAAAAGTACAAATGTGAACTAAATAAGACCGGGAGTCGTTTTTATTGCTTAAAACACGATTTCTCGACCAGAATATGCTTTTTCAAAAAAGCCATGTTCCCATGGCGAGAGACTCGTTTTCTGTGAGAAAATGCATTAAAAGGAGGGATTTCATTAGAAACACTGTAAATACATATTGTACTTGTCTGAAAACGCACAGAACCTTGAAATAGAAGGTTTCTCACCAAAAAACACATTGGTGAAACCCCTATCTTAAGGCTCTGAGGTGTTTGCACACATGTACAACAGGCATGTTTAAACTATAACGTTTTTAGTGAGATCATGTTTCTCTCGAGGAGAAAACGCGTTTAAAGCCATAAAAAGATTTCACTCTGTTTTGGCATTGACCAAGCTACCAACAACCTAAAAAATGATCAGAACTGGAGAAATTACACATTGACATTGGGTGAAATCATGTAACTCTTAAGGACGTGTTGCAGACTTGTTGAATAGATTCATTTTTCTTGTTTTGTTTGTTTTTGATGAAATTGTGCTTTTCTCGTCGAGAAAACGCGTTTAAAGCCATAAAAAGATTTCACCGTGTTTTGGCATTGACCAAGCTACCAACAACCTAAAAAATGATCAGAACTGGAGAAATTACACATTGACATTGGGTGAAATCATGTAACTCTTAAGGACGTGTTGCAGACTTGTTGAATAGATTCATTTTTCTTGTTTTGTTTGTTTTTGATGAAATTGTGCTTTTCTCATCGAGAAAAGGCGTTTAACGCGATAAAAAGGTTTAGTGCGTTATGAATACGGGCTAGCTTACCAAAAGTAAAAATGTGAACTAAATAAGGCCGGGAGTCGTTTTTATTGTTTAAAACACGATTTCTCGACCAGAATATGCTTTTTCAAAAAAGCCATGTTCCCATGGCGAGAGACTCGTTTTCTGTGAGAAAATGCATTAAAAGGAGGGATTTCATCAGAAACACTATAAATACATATTTTACTTGTCTGAAAACGCACAGAACCTTGAAATAGAAGGTTTCTCACCAAAAAACACATTGGTGAAACCCCTATCTTAAGGCTCTGAGGTGTTTGCATACATGTACAACAGGCATGTTTAAACTATAACGTTTTTAGTGAAATCATGTTTCTCTCGAGGAGAAAACGCGTTTAAAGCCATAAAAAGATCTCACTGTGTTTTGGCATTGACCAAGCTACCAACAACCTAAAAAATGATCAGAACTGGAGAAATTACACATTGACATTGGGTGAAATCATGTAACTCTTAAGGACGTGTTGCAGACTTGTTGAATAGATTCATTTTTCTTGTTTTGTTTGTTTTTGATGAAATTGTGCTTTTCTCGTCGAGAAAAGGCGTTTAACGCGATAAAAAGGTTTAGTACGTTATGAATACGGGCTAGCTTACCAAAAGTACAAATGTGAACTAAATAAGACCGGGAGTCGTTTTTATTGCTTAAAACACGATTTCTCGACCAGAATATGTTTTTTCAAAAAAGCCATGTTCCCATGGCTTGAGACACGTTTTCTGTGAGAAAATGCATTAGAAGGAGGGATTTCATTAGATACACTGTAAATACATATTGTACTTGTCTGAAAACGCACAGAACCTTGAAATAGAAGGTTTCTCACCAAAAAACACATTGGTGAAACCCCTATCTTAAGTCTCTGAGGTGTTTGCACACATGTACAACAGGCATGTTTAAACTATAACGTTTTTAGTGAAATCATGTTTCTCTCGAGGAGAAAACGCGTTTAAAGCCATAAAAAGATTTCACTCTGTTTTGGCATTGACCAAGCTACCAACAACCTAAAAAATGATCAGAACTGGAGAAATTACACATTGACATTGGGTGAAATCATGTAACTCTTAAGGACGTGTTGCAGACTTGTTGAATAGATTCATTTTTCTTGTTTTGTTTGTTTTTGATGAAATTGTGCTTTTCTCGTCAAGAAAAGGCGTTTAACGCGATAAAAAGGTTTAGTGCGTTATGAATACGGGCTAGCTTACCAAAAGTACAAATGTGAACTAAATAAGACCGGGAGTCGTTTTTATTGCTTAAAACACGATTTCTCGACCAGAATATGCTTTTTCAAAAAAGCCATGTTCCCATGGCGAGAGACTCGTTTTCTGTGAGAAAATGCATTAAAAGGAGGGATTTCATTAGAAACACTGTAAATACATATTGTACTTGTCTGAAAACGCACAGAACCTTGAAATAGAAGGTTTCTCACCAAAAAACACATTGGTGAAACCCCTATCTTAAGGCTCTGAGTGTTTGCACACATGTACAACAGGCATGTTTAAACTATAACGTTTTTAGTGAGATCATGTTTCTCTCGAGGAGAAAACGCGTTTAAAGCCATAAAAAGATTTCACTCTGTTTTGGCATTGACCAAGCTACCAACAACCTAAAAAATGATCAGAACTGGAGAAATTACACATTGACATTGGGTGAAATCATGTAACTCTTAAGGACGTGTTGCAGACTTGTTGAATAGATTCATTTTTCTTGTTTTGTTTGTTTTTGATGAAATTGTGCTTTTCTCGTCGAGAAAACGCGTTTAAAGCCATAAAAAGATTTCACCGTGTTTTGGCATTGACCAAGCTACCAACAACCTAAAAAATGATCAGAACTGGAGAAATTACACATTGACATTGGGTGAAATCATGTAACTCTTAAGGACGTGTTGTAGACTTGTTGAATAGATTCATTTTTCTTGTTTTGTTTGTTTTTGATGAAATTGTGCTTTTCTCGTCGAGAAAAGGCGTTTAACGCGATAAAAAGGTTTAGTGCGTTATGAATACGGGCTAGCTTACCAAAAGTAAAAATGTGAACTAAATAAGGCCGGGAGTCGTTTTTATTGTTTAAAACACGATTTCTCGACCAGAATATGCTTTTTCAAAAAAGCCATGTTCCCATGGCGAGAGACTCGTTTTCTGTGAGAAAATGCATTAAAAGGAGGGATTTCATCAGAAACACTATAAATACATATTGTACTTGTCTGAAAACGCACAGAACCTTGAAATAGAAGGTTTCTCACCAAAAAACACATTGGTGAAACCCCTATCTTAAGGCTCTGAGGTGTTTGCACACATGTACAACAGGCATGTTTAAACTATAACGTTTTTAGTGAAATCATGTTTCTCTCGAGGAGAAAACGCGTTTAAAGCCATAAAAAGATCTCACTGTGTTTTGGCATTGACCAAGCTACCAACAACCTAAAAAATGATCAGAACTGGAGAAATTACACATTGACATTGGGTGAAATCATGTAACTCTTAAGGACGTGTTGCAGACTTGTTGAATAGATTCATTTTTCTTGTTTTGTTTGTTTTTGATGAAATTGTGCTTTTCTCGTCGAGAAAAGGCGTTTAACGCGATAAAAAGGTTTAGTGCGTTATGAATACGGGCTAGCTTACCAAAAGTAAAAATGTGAACTAAATAAGGCCGGGAGTCGTTTTTATTGTTTAAAACACGATTTCTCGACCAGAATATGCTTTTTCAAAAAAGCCATGTTCCCATGGCGAGAGACTCGTTTTCTGTGAGAAAATGCATTAAAAGGAGGGATTTCATCAGAAACACTATAAATACATATTGTACTTGTCTGAAAACGCACAGAACCTTGAAATAGAAGGTTTCTCACCAAAAACACATTGGTGAAACCCCTATCTTAAGGCTCTGAGGTGTTTGCACACATGTACAACAGGCATGTTTAAACTATAACGTTTTTAGTGAAATCATGTTTCTCTCGAGGAGAAAACGCGTTTAAAGCCATAAAAAGATCTCACTGTGTTTTGGCATTGACCAAGCTACCAACAACCTAAAAAATGATCAGAACTGGAGAAATTACACATTGACATTGGGTGAAATCATGTAACTCTTAAGGACGTGTTGCAGACTTGTTGAATAGATTAATTTTTCTTGTTTTGTTTGTTTTTGATGAAATTGTGCTTTTCTCGTCGAGAAAAGGCGTTTAACGCGATAAAATGGTTTAGTGCGTTATGAATACGGGCTAGCTTACCAAAAGTACAAATGTGAACTAAATAAGACCGGGAGTCGTTTTTATTGCTTAAAAAACGATATCTCGACCAGAATATGCTTTTTCAAAAAAGCCATGTTCCCATGGCGAGAGACTCGTTTTCTGAGAAAATGCATTAGAAGGAGGGATATTTCATTAGAAACACTGTAAATACATATTGTACTTGTCTGAAAACGCACAGAACCTTGAAATAGAAGGTTTCTCACCAAAAAACACATTGGTGAAACCCCTATCTTAAGGCTCTGAGGTGTTTGCACACATGTACAACAGGCATGTTTAAACTATAACGTTTTTAGTGAGATCATGTTTCTCTCGAGGAGAAAACGCGTTTAAAGCCATAAAAAGATTTCACTCTGTTTTGGCATTGACCAAGCTACCAACAACCTAAAAAATGATCAGAACTGGAGAAATTACACATTGACATTGGGTGAAATCATGTAACTCTTAAGGACGTGTTGCAGACTTGTTGAATAGATTCATTTTTCTTGTTTTGTTTGTTTTTGATGAAATTGTGCTTTTCTCGTCAAGAAAAGGCGTTTAACGCGATAAAAAGGTTTAGTGCGTTATGAATACGGGCTAGCTTACCAAAAGTACAAATGTGAACTAAATAAGACCGGGAGTCGTTTTTATTGCTTAAAACACGATTTCTCGACCAGAATATGCTTTTTCAAAAAAGCCATGTTCCCATGGCGAGAGACTCGTTTTCTGTGAGAAAATGCATTAAAAGGAGGGATTTCATTAGAAACACTGTAAATACATATTGTACTTGTCTGAAAACGCACAGAACCTTGAAATAGAAGGTTTCTCACCAAAAAACACATTGGTGAAACCCCTATCTTATGGCTCTGAGGTATTTGCACACATGTACAACAGGCATGTTTAAACTATAACGTTTTTAGTGAAATCATGTTTCTCTCGAGGAGAAAACGCGTTTAAAGCCATAAAAAGATTTCACTCTGTTTTGGCATTGACCAAGCTACCAACAACCTAAAAAATGATCAGAACTGGAGAAATTACACATTGACATTGGGTGAAATCATGTAACTCTTAAGGACGTGTTGCAGACTTGTTGAATAGATTCATTTTTCTTGTTTTGTTTGTTTTTGATGAAATTGTGCTTTTCTCGTCGAGAAAACGCGTTTAAAGCCATAAAAAGATTTCACTGTGTTTTGGCATTGACCAAGCTACCAACAACCTAAAAAATGATCAGAACTGGAGAAATTACACATTGACATTGGGTGAAATCATGTAACTCTTAAGGACGTGTTGCAGACTTGTTGAATAGATTCATTTTTCTTGTTTTGTTTGTTTTTGATGAAATTGTGCTTTTCTCGTCAAGAAAAGGCGTTTAACGCGATAAAAAGGTTTAGTGCGTTATGAATACGGGCTAGCTTACCAAAAGTACAAATGTGAACTAAATAAGACCGGGAGTCGTTTTTATTGCTTAAAACACGATTTCTCGACCAGAATATGCTTTTTCAAAAAAGCCATGTTCCCATGGCGAGAGACTCGTTTTCTGTGAGAAAATGCATTAAAAGGAGGGATTTCATTAGAAACACTGTAAATACATATTGTACTTGTCTGAAAACGCACAGAACCTTGAAATAGAAGGTTTCTCACCAAAAAACACATTGGTGAAACCCCTATCTTATGGCTCTGAGGTATTTGCACACATGTACAACAGGCATGTTTAAACTATAACGTTTTTAGTGAAATCATGTTTCTCTCGAGGAGAAAACGCGTTTAAAGCCATAAAAAGATTTCACTCTGTTTTGGCATTGACCAAGCTACCAACAACCTAAAAAATGATCAGAACTGGAGAAATTACACATTGACATTGGGTGAAATCATGTAACTCTTAAGGACGTGTTGCAGACTTGTTGAATAGATTCATTTTTCTTGTTTTGTTTGTTTTTGATGAAATTGTGCTTTTCTCGTCGAGAAAACGCGTTTAAAGCCATAAAAAGATTTCACCGTGTTTTGGCATTGACCAAGCTACCAACAACCTAAAAAATGATCAGAACTGGAGAAATTACACATTGACATTGGGTGAAATCATGTAACTCTTAAGGACGTGTTGTAGACTTGTTGAATAGATTCATTTTTCTTGTTTTGTTTGTTTTTGATGAAATTGTGCTTTTCTCGTCGAGAAAAGGCGTTTAACGCGATAAAAAGGTTTAGTGCGTTATGAATACGGGCTAGCTTACCAAAAGTAAAAATGTGAACTAAATAAGGCCGGGAGTCGTTTTTATTGTTTAAAACACGATTTCTCGACCAGAATATGCTTTTTCAAAAAAGCCATGTTCCCATGGCGAGAGACTCGTTTTCTGTGAGAAAATGCATTAAAAGGAGGGATTTCATCAGAAACACTATAAATACATATTGTACTTGTCTGAAAACGCACAGAACCTTGAAATAGAAGGTTTCTCACCAAAAAACACATTGGTGAAACCCCTATCTTAAGGCTCTGAGGTGTTTGCACACATGTACAACAGGCATGTTTAAACTATAACGTTTTTAGTGAAATCATGTTTCTCTCGAGGAGAAAACGCGTTTAAAGCCATAAAAAGATCTCACTGTGTTTTGGCATTGACCAAGCTACCAACAACCTAAAAAATGATCAGAACTGGAGAAATTACACATTGACATTGGGTGAAATCATGTAACTCTTAAGGACGTGTTGCAGACTTGTTGAATAGATTCATTTTTCTTGTTTTGTTTGTTTTTGATGAAATTGTGCTTTTCTCGTCGAGAAAAGGCGTTTAACGCGATAAAAAGGTTTAGTGCGTTATGAATACGGGCTAGCTTACCAAAAGTAAAAATGTGAACTAAATAAGGCCGGGAGTCGTTTTTATTGTTTAAAACACGATTTCTCGACCAGAATATGCTTTTTCAAAAAAGCCATGTTCCCATGGCGAGAGACTCGTTTTCTGTGAGAAAATGCATTAAAAGGAGGGATTTCATCAGAAACACTATAAATACATATTGTACTTGTCTGAAAACGCACAGAACCTTGAAATAGAAGGTTTCTCACCAAAAACACATTGGTGAAACCCCTATCTTAAGGCTCTGAGGTGTTTGCACACATGTACAACAGGCATGTTTAAACTATAACGTTTTTAGTGAAATCATGTTTCTCTCGAGGAGAAAACGCGTTTAAAGCCATAAAAAGATCTCACTGTGTTTTGGCATTGACCAAGCTACCAACAACCTAAAAAATGATCAGAACTGGAGAAATTACACATTGACATTGGGTGAAATCATGTAACTCTTAAGGACGTGTTGCAGACTTGTTGAATAGATTAATTTTTCTTGTTTTGTTTGTTTTTGATGAAATTGTGCTTTTCTCGTCGAGAAAAGGCGTTTAACGCGATAAAATGGTTTAGTGCGTTATGAATACGGGCTAGCTTACCAAAAGTACAAATGTGAACTAAATAAGACCGGGAGTCGTTTTTATTGCTTAAAAAACGATATCTCGACCAGAATATGCTTTTTCAAAAAAGCCATGTTCCCATGGCGAGAGACTCGTTTTCTGAGAAAATGCATTAGAAGGAGGGATTTCATTAGAAACACTGTAAATACATATTGTACTTGTCTGAAAACGCACAGAACCTTGAAATAGAAGGTTTCTCACCAAAAAACACATTGGTGAAACCCCTATCTTAAGGCTCTGAGGTGTTTGCACACATGTACAACAGGCATGTTTAAACTATAACGTTTTTAGTGAGATCATGTTTCTCTCGAGGAGAAAACGCGTTTAAAGCCATAAAAAGATTTCACTCTGTTTTGGCATTGACCAAGCTACCAACAACCTAAAAAATGATCAGAACTGGAGAAATTACACATTGACATTGGGTGAAATCATGTAACTCTTAAGGACGTGTTGCAGACTTGTTGAATAGATTCATTTTTCTTGTTTTGTTTGTTTTTGATGAAATTGTGCTTTTCTCGTCAAGAAAAGGCGTTTAACGCGATAAAAAGGTTTAGTGCGTTATGAATACGGGCTAGCTTACCAAAAGTACAAATGTGAACTAAATAAGACCGGGAGTCGTTTTTATTGCTTAAAACACGATTTCTCGACCAGAATATGCTTTTTCAAAAAAGCCATGTTCCCATGGCGAGAGACTCGTTTTCTGTGAGAAAATGCATTAAAAGGAGGGATTTCATTAGAAACACTGTAAATACATATTGTACTTGTCTGAAAACGCACAGAACCTTGAAATAGAAGGTTTCTCACCAAAAAACACATTGGTGAAACCCCTATCTTATGGCTCTGAGGTATTTGCACACATGTACAACAGGCATGTTTAAACTATAACGTTTTTAGTGAAATCATGTTTCTCTCGAGGAGAAAACGCGTTTAAAGCCATAAAAAGATTTCACTCTGTTTTGGCATTGACCAAGCTACCAACAACCTAAAAAATGATCAGAACTGGAGAAATTACACATTGACATTGGGTGAAATCATGTAACTCTTAAGGACGTGTTGCAGACTTGTTGAATAGATTCATTTTTCTTGTTTTGTTTGTTTTTGATGAAATTGTGCTTTTCTCGTCGAGAAAACGCGTTTAAAGCCATAAAAAGATTTCACTGTGTTTTGGCATTGACCAAGCTACCAACAACCTAAAAAATGATCAGAACTGGAGAAATTACACATTGACATTGGGTGAAATCATGTAACTCTTAAGGACGTGTTGCAGACTTGTTGAATAGATTCATTTTTCTTGTTTTGTTTGTTTTTGATGAAATTGTGCTTTTCTCATCGAGAAAAGGCGTTTAACATGATAAAAAGGTTTAGTGCGTTATGAATACGGGCTAGCTTACCAAAGGTACAAATGTGAACTAAATAAGGCCGGGAGTCGTTTTTATTGTTTAAAACACGATTTCTCGACGAGAATATGCTTTTTCAAAAAAGCCATGTTCCCATGGCGAGAGACTCGTTTTCTGTGAGAAAATGCATTAAAAGGAGGGATTTCATCAGAAACACTATAAATACATATTTTACTTGTCTGAAAACGCACAGAACCTTGAAATAGAAGGTTTCTCACCAAAAAACACATTGGTGAAACCCCTATCTTAAGGCTCTGAGGTGTTTGCACACATGTACAACAGGCATGTTTAAACTATAACGTTTTTAGTGAGATCATGTTTCTCTCGAGGAGAAAACGCGTTTAAAGCCATAAAAAGATTTCACTCTGTTTTGGCATTGACCAAGCTACCAACAACCTAAAAAATGATCAGAACTGGAGAAATTACACATTGACATTGGGTGAAATCATGTAACTCTTAAGGACGTGTTGCAGACTTGTTGAATAGATTCATTTTTCTTGTTTTGTTTGTTTTTGATGAAATTGTGCTTTTCTCGTCAAGAAAAGGCGTTTAACGCGATAAAAAGGTTTAGTGCGTTATGAATACGGGCTAGCTTACCAAAAGTACAAATGTGAACTAAATAAGACCGGGAGTCGTTTTTATTGCTTAAAACACGATTTCTCGACCAGAATATGCTTTTTCAAAAAAGCCATGTTCCCATGGCGAGAGACTCGTTTTCTGTGAGAAAATGCATTAAAAGGAGGGATTTCATTAGAAACACTGTAAATACATATTGTACTTGTCTGAAAACGCACAGAACCTTGAAATAGAAGGTTTCTCACCAAAAAACACATTGGTGAAACCCCTATCTTATGGCTCTGAGGTATTTGCACACATGTACAACAGGCATGTTTAAACTATAACGTTTTTAGTGAAATCATGTTTCTCTCGAGGAGAAAACGCGTTTAAAGCCATAAAAAGATTTCACTCTGTTTTGGCATTGACCAAGCTACCAACAACCTAAAAAATGATCAGAACTGGAGAAATTACACATTGACATTGGGTGAAATCATGTAACTCTTAAGGACGTGTTGCAGACTTGTTGAATAGATTCATTTTTCTTGTTTTGTTTGTTTTTGATGAAATTGTGCTTTTCTCGTCGAGAAAACGCGTTTAAAGCCATAAAAAGATTTCACTGTGTTTTGGCATTGACCAAGCTACCAACAACCTAAAAAATGATCAGAACTGGAGAAATTACACATTGACATTGGGTGAAATCATGTAACTCTTAAGGACGTGTTGCAGACTTGTTGAATAGATTCATTTTTCTTGTTTTGTTTGTTTTTGATGAAATTGTGCTTTTCTCATCGAGAAAAGGCGTTTAACATGATAAAAAGGTTTAGTGCGTTATGAATACGGGCTAGCTTACCAAAGGTACAAATGTGAACTAAATAAGGCCGGGAGTCGTTTTTATTGTTTAAAACACGATTTCTCGACGAGAATATGCTTTTTCAAAAAAGCCATGTTCCCATGGCGAGAGACTCGTTTTCTGTGAGAAAATGCATTAAAAGGAGGGATTTCATCAGAAACACTATAAATACATATTTTACTTGTCTGAAAACGCACAGAACCTTGAAATAGAAGGTTTCTCACCAAAAAACACATTGGTGAAACCCCTATCTTAAGGCTCTGAGGTGTTTGCACACATGTACAACAGGCATGTTTAAACTATAACGTTTTTAGTGAAATCATGTTTCTCTCGAGGAGAAAACGCGTTTAAAGCCATAAAAAGATCTCACTGTGTTTTGGCATTGACCAAGCTACCAACAACCTAAAAAATGATCAGAACTGGAAAAATGACACATTGACATTGGGTGAAATCATGTAACTCTTAAGGACGTGTTGCAGACTTGTTGAATAGATTCATTTTTCTTGTTTTGTTTGTTTTTGATGAAATTGTGCTTTTCTCGTCGAGAAAAGGCGTTTAACGCGATAAAAAGGTTTAGTGCGTTATGAATACGGGCTAGCTTACCAAAAGTAAAAATGTGAACTAAATAAGACCGGGAGTCGTTTTTATTGCTTAAAACACGATTTCTCGACCAGAATATGCTTTTTCAAAAAAGCCATGTTCCCATGGCGAGAGACTCGTTTTCTGTGAGAAAATGCATTAAAAGGAGGGATTTCATTAGAAACACTGTAAATACATATTGTACTTGTCTGAAAACGCACAGAACCTTGAAATAGAAGGTTTCTCACCAAAAAACACATTGGTGAAACCCCTATCTTAAGGCTCTGAGGTGTTTGCACACATGTACAACAGGCATGTTTAAACTATAACGTTTTTAGTGAAATCATGTTTCTCTCGAGGAGAAAACGCGTTTAAAGCCATAAAAAGATCTCACTGTGTTTTGGCATTGACCAAGCTACCAACAACCTAAAAAATGATCAGAACTGGAGAAATGACACATTGATATTGGGTGAAATCATGTAACTCTTAAGGACGTGTTGTAGACTTGTTGAATAGATTCATTTTTCTTGTTTTGTTTGTTTTTGATGAAATTGTGCTTTTCTCGTCGAGAAAAGGCGTTTAACGCGATAAAAAGGTTTAGTGCGTTATGAATACGGGCTAGCTTACCAAAAGTAAAAATGTGAACTAAATAAGGCCGGGAGTCGTTTTTATTGTTTAAAACATGATTTCTCGACCAGAATATGCTTTTTCAAAAAAGCCATGTTCCCATGGCGAGAGACTCGTTTTCTGTGAGAAAATGCATTAAAAGGAGGGATTTCATCAGAAACACTATAAATACATATTGTACTTGTCTGAAAACGCACAGAACCTTGAAATAGAAGGTTTCTCACCAAAAAACACATTGGTGAAACCCCTATCTTAAGGCTCTGAGGTGTTTGCACACATGTACAACAGGCATGTTTAAACTATAACGTTTTTAGTGAAATCATGTTTCTCTCGAGGAGAAAACGCGTTTAAAGCCATAAAAAGATCTCACTGTGTTTTGGCATTGACCAAGCTACCAACAACCTAAAAAATGATCAGAACTGGAGAAATTACACATTGACATTGGGTGAAATCATGTAACTCTTAAGGACGTGTTGCAGACTTGTTGAATAGATTAATTTTTCTTGTTTTGTTTGTTTTTGATGAAATTGTGCTTTTCTCGTCGAGAAAAGGCGTTTAACGCGATAAAAAGGTTTAGTGCGTTATGAATACGGGCTAGCTTACCAAAAGTACAAATGTGAACTAAATAAGACCGGGAGTCGTTTTTATTGCTTAAAAAACGATATCTCGACCAGAATATGCTTTTTCAAAAAAGCCATGTTCCCATGGCGAGAGACTCGTTTTCTGAGAAAATGCATTAAAAGGAGGGATTTCATTAGAAACACTGTAAATACATATTGTACTTGTCTGAAAACGCACAGAACCTTGAAATAGAAGGTTTCTCACCAAAAAACACATTGGTGAAACCCCTATCTCAAGGCTCTGAGGTGTTTGCACACATGTACAACAGGCATGTTTAAACTATAACGTTTTTAGTGAAATCATGTTTCTCTCGAGGAGAAAACGCGTTTATAGCCATAAAAAGATTTCACTCTGTTTTGGCATTGACCAAGCTACCAACAACCTAAAAAATGATCAGAACTGGAGAAATTACACATTGACATTGGGTGAAATCATGTAACTCTTAAGGACGTGTTGCAGACTTGTTGAATATATTCATTTTTCTTGTTTTGTTTGTTTTTGATGAAATTGTGCTTTTCTCGTCAAGAAAAGGCGTTTAACGCGATAAAAAGGTTTAGTGCGTTATGAATACGGGCTAGCTTACCAAAAGTACAAATGTGAACTAAATAAGACCGGGAGTCGTTTTTATTGCTTAAAACACGATTTCTCGACCAGAATATGCTTTTTCAAAAAAGCCATGTTCCCATGGCGAGAGACTCGTTTTCTGTGAGAAAATGCATTAAAAGGAGGGATTTCATTAGAAACACTGTAAATACATATTGTACTTGTCTGAAAACGCACAGAACCTTGAAATAGAAGGTTTCTCACCAAAAAACACATTGGTGAAACCCCTATCTTAAGGCTCTGAGGTGTTTGCACACATGTACAACAGGCATGTTTAAACTATAACGTTTTTAGTGAAATCATGTTTCTCTCGAGGAGAAAACGCGTTTAAAGCCATAAAAAGATTTCACTCTGTTTTGGCATTGACCAAGCTACCAACAACCTAAAAAATGATCAGAACTGGAGAAATTACACATTGACATTGGGTGAAATCATGTAACTCTTAAGGACGTGTTGCAGACTTGTTGAATAGATTCATTTTTCTTGTTTTGTTTGTTTTTGATGAAATTGTGCTTTTCTCGTCGAGAAAAGGCGTTTAACGCGATAAAAAGGTTTAGTGCGTTATGAATACGGGCTAGCTTACCAAAAGTAAAAATGTGAACTAAATAAGACCGGGAGTCGTTTTTATTGCTTAAAACACGATTTCTCGACCAGAATATGCTTTTTCAAAAAAGCCATGTTCCCATGGCGAGAGACTCGTTTTCTGTGAGAAAATGCATTAAAAGGAGGGATTTCATTAGAAACGCTGTAAATACATATTGTACTTGTCTGAAAACGCACAGAACCTTGAAATAGAAGGTTTCTCACCAAAAAACACATTGGTGAAACCCCTATCTTAAGGCTCTGAGGTGTTTGCACACATGTACAACAGGCATGTTTAAACTATAACGTTTTTAGTGAAATCATGTTTCTCTCGAGGAGAAAACGCGTTTAAAGCCATAAAAAGATCTCACTGTGTTTTGGCATTGACCAAGCTACCAACAACCTAAAAAATGATCAGAACTGGAGAAATTACACATTGACATTGGGTGAAATCATGTAACTCTTAAGGACGTGTTGCAGACTTGTTGAATAGATTCATTTTTCTTGTTTTGTTTGTTTTTGATGAAATTGGGCTTTTCTCGTCGAGAAAAGGCGTTTAACGCGATAAAAAGGTTTAGTGCGTTATGAATACGGGCTAGCTTACCAAAAGTACAAATGTGAACTAAATAAGACCGGGAGTCGTTTTTATTGCTTAAAACACGATTTCTCGACAAGAATATGCTTTTTCAAAAAAGCCATGTTCCCATGGCGAGAGACTCGTTTTCTGTGGGAAAATGCATTAAAAGGAGGGATTTCATTAGAAACACTGTAAATACATATTGTACTTGTCTGAAAACGCACAGAACCTTGAAATAGAAGGTTTCTCACCAAAAAACACATTGGTGAAACCCCTATCTTAAGGCTCTGAGTGTTTGCACACATGTACAACAGGCTGGTTTGAACTATAACGTTTTTAGTGAAATCGTGTTTCTCTCGAGGAGAAAATGCGTTTAAAGCCATAAAAAGATCTCACTGTGTTTTGGCATTGACCAAGCTACCAACAACCTAAAAAATGATCAGAACTGGAGAAATGACACATTGATATTGGGTGAAATCATGTAACTCTTAAGGACGTGTTGTAGACTTGTTGAATAGATTCATTTTTCTTGTTTTGTTTGTTTTTGATGAAATTGTGCTTTTCTCGTCGAGAAAAGGCGTTTAACGCGATAAAAAGGTTTAGTGCGTTATGAATACGGGCTAGCTTACCAAAAGTAAAAATGTGAACTAAATAAGGCCGGGAGTCGTTTTTATTGTTTAAAACATGATTTCTCGACCAGAATATGCTTTTTCAAAAAAGCCATGTTCCCATGGCGAGAGACTCGTTTTCTGTGAGAAAATGCATTAAAAGGAGGGATTTCATCAGAAACACTATAAATACATATTGTACTTGTCTGAAAACGCACAGAACCTTGAAATAGAAGGTTTCTCACCAAAAAACACATTGGTGAAACCCCTATCTTAAGGCTCTGAGGTGTTTGCACACATGTACAACAGGCATGTTTAAACTATAACGTTTTTAGTGAAATCATGTTTCTCTCGAGGAGAAAACGCGTTTAAAGCCATAAAAAGATCTCACTGTGTTTTGGCATTGACCAAGCTACCAACAACCTAAAAAATGATCAGAACTGGAGAAATTACACATTGACATTGGGTGAAATTATGTAACTCTTAAGGACGTGTTGCAGACTTGTTGAATAGATTCATTTTTCTTGTTTTGTTTGTTTTTGATGAAATTGTGCTTTTCTCGTCGAGAAAAGGCGTTTAACGCGATAAAAAGGTTTAGTGCGTTATGAATACGGGCTAGCTTACCAAAAGTACAAATGTGAACTAAATAAGACCGGGAGTCGTTTTTATTGCTTGATACACGATTTCTCGACCAGAATATGCTTTTTCAAAAAAGCCATGTTCCCATGGCGAGAGACTCGTTTTCTGTGAGAAAATGCATTAAAAGGAGGGATTTCATTAGAAACACTGTAAATACATATTGTACTTGTCTGAAAACGCACAGAACCTTGAAATAGAAGGTTTCTCACCAAAAAACACATTGGTGAAACCCCTATCTTAAGGCTCTGAGGTGTTTGCACACATGTACAACAGGCATGTTTAAACTATAACGTTTTTAGTGAAATCATGTTTCTCTCGAGGAGAAAACGCGTTTAAAGCCATAAAAAGATCTCACTGTGTTTTGGCATTGACCAAGCTACCAACAACCTAAAAAATGATCAGAACTGGAGAAATTACACATTGACATTGGGTGAAATCATGTAACTCTTAAGGACGTGTTGCAGACTTGTTGAATAGATTCATTTTTCTTGTTTTGTTTGTTTTTGATGAAATTGTGCTTTTCTCGTCGAGAAGAGGCGTTTAACGCGATAAAAAGGTTTAGTGCGTTATGAATACGGGCTAGCTTACCAAAAGTACAAATGTGAACTAAATAAGACCGGGAGTCGTTTTTATTGCTTGATACACGATTTCTCGACCAGAATATGCTTTTTCAAAAAAGCCATGTTCCCATGGCGAGAGACTCGTTTTCTGTGAGAAAATGCATTAAAAGGAGGGATTTCATTAGAAACACTGTAAATACATATTGTACCTGTCTGAAAACGCACAGAACCTTGAAATAGAAGGTTTCTCACCAAAAAACACATTGGTGAAACCCCTATCTTAAGGCTCTGAGAGTTTGCACACATGTACAACAGGCTGGTTTGAACTATAACGTTTTTAGTGAAATCGTGTTTCTCTCGAGGAGAAAACGCGTTTAAAGCCATAAAAAGATCTCACTGTGTTTTGGCATTGACCAAGCTACCAACAACCTAAAAAATGATCAGAACTGGAGAAATTACACATTGACATTGGGTGAAATCATGTAACTCTTAAGGACGTGTTGTAGACTTGTTGAATAGATTCATTTTTCTTGTTTTGTTTGTTTTTGATGAAATTGTGCTTTTCTCGTCGAGAAAAGGCGTTTAACGCGATAAAAAGGTTTAGTGCGTTATGAATACGGGCTAGCTTACCAAAAGTAAAAATGTGAACTAAATAAGGCCGGGAGTCGTTTTTATTGTTTAAAACATGATTTCTCGACCAGAATATGCTTTTTCAAAAAAGCCATGTTCCCATGGCGAGAGACTCGTTTTCTGAGAAAATGCATTAAAAGGAGGGATTTCATTAGAAACACTGTAAATACATATTGTACTTGTCTGAAAACGCACAGAACCTTGAAATAGAAGGTTTCTCACCAAAAAACACATTGGTGAAACCCCTATCTTAAGGCTCTGAGGTGTTTGCACACATGTACAACAGGCATGTTTAAACTATAACGTTTTTAGTGAAATCATGTTTCTCTCGAGGAGAAAACGCGTTTAAAGCCATAAAAAGATTTCACTCTGTTTTGGCATTGACCAAGCTACCAACAACCTAAAAAATGATCAGAACTGGAGAAATTACACATTGACATTGGGTGAAATCATGTAACTCTTAAGGACGTGTTGCAGACTTGTTGAATAGATTCATTTTTCTTGTTTTGTTTGTTTTTGATGAAATTGTGCTTTTCTCGTCGAGAAGAGGCGTTTAACGCGATAAAAAGGTTTAGTGCGTTATGAATACGGGCTAGCTTACCAAAAGTAAAAATGTGAACTAAATAAGACCGGGAGTCGTTTTTATTGCTTAAAACACGATTTCTCGACCAGAATATGCTTTTTCAAAAAAGCCATGTTCCCATGGCGAGAGACTCGTTTTCTGTGAGAAAATGCATTAAAAGGAGGGATTTCATTAGAAACACTGTAAATACATATTGTACTTGTCTGAAAACGCACAGAACCTTGAAATAGAAGGTTTCTCACCAAAAAACACATTGGTGAAACCCCTATCTTAAGGCTCTGAGGTGTTTGCACACATGTACAACAGGCATGTTTAAACTATAACGTTTTTAGTGAAATCATGTTTCTCTCGAGGAGAAAACGCGTTTAAAGCCATAAAAAGATCTCACTGTGTTTTGGCATTGACCAAGCTACCAACAACCTAAAAAATGATCAGAACTGGAGAAATTACACATTGACATTGGGTGAAATCATGTAACTCTTAAGGACGTGTTGCAGACTTGTTGAATAGATTCATTTTTCTTGTTTTGTTTGTTTTTGATGAAATTGGGCTTTTCTCGTCGAGAAAAGGCGTTTAACGCGATAAAAAGGTTTAGTGCGTTATGAATACGGGCTAGCTTACCAAAAGTACAAATGTGAACTAAATAAGACCGGGAGTCGTTTTTATTGCTTGATACACGATTTCTCGACCAGAATATGCTTTTTCAAAAAAGCCATGTTCCCATGGCGAGAGACTCGTTTTCTGTGAGAAAATGCATTAAAAGGAGGGATTTCATTAGAAACACTGTAAATACATATTGTACTTGTCTGAAAACGCACAGAACCTTGAAATAGAAGGTTTCTCACCAAAAAACACATTGGTGAAACCCCTATCTTAAGGCTCTGAGGTGTTTGCACACATGTACAACAGGCATGTTTAAACT